>NW_011337833.1:0-3915 GCF_000735185.1 Notothenia coriiceps
ATATCCTATATACACCATCATGTATAATGATGGTGTATGATGTAGAAGGAAGTGTGGTAGATAACAAGTAAATATAGAGTTACATACAGATCCATGTTACAGCAAAAGATGGAATAACTAAGAAGCACGCAGTATAATAATAATTACATGCAACTATTAAATAACTGCTCAGCATCTCCACCACAATCCCAATCTGCTGTGTCCTGTTTTCCTCCCCTCTGCATAACACCCCATCACACATACGAAACACAACGCAGAGTCCGAGGGTGTTAAGGGTATGTTTATTTAAATGTCCTCCTCTCTACTGGCCAACACAGGGAGCATATGCTGGGTGTAGAATTTTTCCAGGAGGAGGAGATTTCCATGCCATGCAGGGTCTTTGGGGATGGGGATGATGATCGCCTCCTTCGTGGTCCACAGTAGCAGAGACTCCGGTCTGTGATGTGCAGCTGTTATATAATATACAATACATTTTTGAAAAACATTTGATCAACAAAAAAGGATTTGGTCAGGATCTAGAGTCAGTGTGTAGTTTATTAATTAATCAATGCTCTCTACATTAGGAAAACACATACCAGTGTACCAGAGGGAGTCACACACAGCTGTGCCTAGATAACCAAACAAATTGACAAGATAACCAAAATCCTTGAATCGACACACAGCAAATAAACTCAAATGACACAATGAGATGTAAAAAAGAGATCACACATATAGTCGATATAAAACTGGCCGCTTCAATCTGAAGAGCAACTAAAACAAAACACGGGAGTGTATCTTGTTCTTGTGAACACTAATGTTATCCACAGCCAGAGTTGGGTGTAACGCGTTACAAAGTAACGCGCTACTGTAATAATATTACTTTTGTCGGTAACGGAGTAGTGTAACGCGTTACTTTTATAATTCAGTAATCACACTACAGTCACTAACATTGCCCCGACACGCGTTACTTCGTTACTTTTATGAAATAATCGCACTCACTGACAGACAAGAGGGGTTTCCACCGCAGGTTTGTATCCATGTAGGCCTACGTAATCTGCGCGATTTGCGCGTCCACATCTCCACGTGCAGTGCTGCATAAACATGGTCTTTTCATCTTTCAACGGGCCGCTCGCTCTCTTTTCTTGATTGCCCTCTCACGGGTGAACAGTTCAATGTCCCGCTTCATTGTAGGAATTCTGCCATGTCTCTACCACTTTAGTTTGACCATCTCTGTTACTAAGTTATGGAAAACTAAATAAATAAGTAATTAGATACCTTACCGTTACTTCGCTCATAAAGAATGATAAGAATAAGAATAATGCGTCTTGAACTGGTTTCATTAATTAGTGTCTTTACGTTTCACAGACTGTTAGCTTGTTGTGGTAGGCTGGTAGCCTATTTTATTAAAGAGCATATCAAAAGAAAGACTTGTGTTATGTCTTCCTTAATGCAATAGTAATTGGGGGTGCAAGTGGAGTCTCGCAAAGGCAAAACTGTGGCGCGCTTACACTGTAGGTGCGCCGCAGTCTGCGTGATCTGCCTGTAGGGAGGGGCGGGCCGGCCCTGCGAGTAAAGTAACGAGTTACTTTATGTAGACAGTAACAAAGTAGTGTAATATATTACAGTAACAAAGTAGTGTAATATATTACTTTTTTTTGAAGTAATATGTAATGTATTACTTTTTTTTAGTAACGACCCCATCTCTGAATATAAGAAGTTAAAGTGTGCAATACAAAGATTAAATATAATACATTCAAAAATATTTATATATCTATTTATAACTCATTTATATAAAATCTAACCAGTAAGTTAAGGCTGAACATATTAACTTGGACTCTTAGTTTCACCCCGGACACACTTGGGGGATGTTCTTTGTTTTTTTTACTCTGGATGATGCAAATAAAGAAGTGTGTGTAGCTGTGTGTAGCTGTGTGTAGCTGTGTACAGGTGTGTGGATGTTTGTGGGCAGTTGGGTGACGAGGGAAAGTTTGAAGGTGTTTTGTGGGAGTTAAATTTTTAATGAAAGGATCTAGAGAGAAGACGGACAAACTGAGATCCCCCCGGCCCCTCCGGTCATTTCACAGTCATTAGCTTAATAAAGGAACATTTCTCCTGCTGCTCCTTGTGGACCCACAACTAATTATCCATGCTGGGCTACTTCTGTCACAAACCGCCAGCTGCTGTGCGGGACCCCCGTGACAGAATCTAGAAAACAAACTGAGAATGGCCCAAAAAAAAGGTTATAAAGTCACAAAAATCCTCCATCAAATCCAAACCTCAACCCATTAGTTCTGTTTCCTCATTCTGAAGTTCCTGTGACCATGAGGTTTGCTTTTCAATGAAACTACAGGCGGAGCGAGTAGGAATGTACACAACTCAAGTAAAAGGATAGTAGATCAAATGCACCTAAATCTGGTGCAATGTTCGCTCTGTTAGCTGTTAGCTCCTTTATCTGTTTGTTCTGTTAGCTGTTCGCTCTGTTAGCTGTTAGCTCTGTTAGCTGTTAACTGTTAGCTCTGTTAGCTGTTAGCTCTGTTAGCTCTGTTAGCTGTTAGCTCTGTTAGCTGTTAGCTGTTCGCTCTGTTAGCTGTTAGCTCCGTTAACTGTTTGTTCTGTTAGCTGTTAGCTGTTGGATTCTTTAACTGTTGACGGTCAGCTGTTCGCTCTTGTTAGCTGTTAGCGCTGTTAGCTCTGTTAGTTGTTAGCTCTGTTAGCTGTTAGCTCTGTTAGCTGTTGGCTTCTTTAACTGTTGGCTGTCAGCTGTTCGCTCTGTTAGCCCTGTTTACTGTTAGCGCCATTAGCAGTTAGCTACATTAGATATGATGATGACAAATATATAATGTATTTTAAGAATGTGCCATAAGAAAAAAAAGGTGAAATGCTTAGCCGTCGGTAAGGGTCATCTTTAGGGTTTGACCGGGTTTGACCGGGTTTGACCCAAGCCCCCAGGAAGTGCTGTGCGCCAGACTCAGATGAAAATATTTGTGGTGGCCAAACGGCAGTACTACACTTCCGTTTGGTTGGCAGGCCCGGAAACACTTTTTCCCATTGACTTACATGGGGAAAGAATGGTCTGTAAATCGTTGGATAATTTTTTTTAAACTAAATAAACCACCCAGTGTGAACACTTGTATAGCCCTTATTAAAAACATTCGTTCCTCAAGTTGTAAAAATGTGCTAATAACTTTATTCTGAGAGTTATTTCCCTCTGCATTATGAACGTGCATCTAACCCACGGGACCACACCGCCCGGCACGTTCATGTTACGTGTTCAGCACTACATGCGTTTATCTCATAGACTGTATATATAAAGGTTTATCTTTACCCATGGATGCACAATAAGAACGGACCCATGTCGTCTCACTGCCATCCCACGGAGCTGTAATAATGGATATATTGCACATGTTTGCTGTAATTCATCATTTGTAAAATATTATACATGGGCTGTATGATTAAATGTTGTATTAAATAAGGTTAATATTACCGACGTTAGATTAACGTCCCTGTAGCTTCTTATTGCACTAAGAAGCTTATTGCACTGTGTTATTTGATATATATATATACAGTGCAATAATTAGTTCATGCTAAATTAAGCTCTGTTGCTTGGATATCACTAGATCCTGTTACAGCGTAATATAAGGATAACGATTGATGTGTACATTAGCATAATTACTAGCTAGCCGCTAGCTGCTAACTGCCGCCTCGTTAAAAGATTCAGGCTGCTTTCCTGGGTTCTAAAGTGCTGTGAAGCAGCCTGTTCTCTGGCTTCAGTCTGGGTGGAAGAGCCATCTGCTGCGCGGAGCTCACTGGGTAAACTCTCCTCCTATTTACAACACTTTTGCCGACGTTTCAAGCACTTTACAAACACTATTCCTGGCTTAAAAAGCGATGTGCATCACCCTGGATCTCCAAATCCATCATAATAACAATCCGTCA
>NW_011337834.1:0-2320 GCF_000735185.1 Notothenia coriiceps
TTAACAAAATAAAATATACTGCTGTTTCCGGTTTAGTTTACGACGGATATATTTTGTTATTGTTTTGATATTTGTAACACAAAAGCGATGGAAAAAAAAACACAGCAACACAGAAAAGATGGTCTTAACATGACCCAGCAGACTAGTAGTTAATAAAAAACAATAATATCAAAACAAATTATTACTACTAACTTTATTGTGAAATTAAAACAGAACGGTAAAAGAATAGTTTCCTGTCTATTCTGATGCCCGATCTCTGTAGATAAATAAAGAACTACGACAGATGTGTAATATATAATGCAGCCAAACCATTTATTACAATGCATTCATGTAATGACTTTCAAAGAGTAAAGCAAGCACTGCTGAATAAAGTATGATTTTCTCTTTTACGAAACGTTTTTTTTTCATATGGAATGCAGTTGTAGGTCAACCAATCACAGAGCTTGAGGACTGATCACGGGGTTTGTCCATAGACTGTATATATAAAGGGTTTGTCAAGCTAAGCACATGGTGTAGTCCCAAACGATAGCTGAGGATTCTGGGTAGTGTAGTATCTTCTGCCATCCAAAAACTCCGAACAAATATTTGTTTCTCCGAATCGAAGGGGAAAAATACAAAAGCATTGTACACAATTCAAACCAATCAATGTTGTGTAATTAACAAGGATAATTCGTTTTTTTGAGTTGATGAGTATTGCAGATATCACTGTAAAATCAATCGACAGTAAGGAGAATACTTACTTTCGGGTGTAAAATGCTCCGTTATCCAATGGGAATGGACGCTCGTAATACAATAAAGGGGACATGATCATTATCTTTTAAATAACGTTAACTAAAGGGAACAATCTATTTGACACAGCTGAAGCTCTGGCCTTCCTTAAAAACTAACTAATTTAATAAAAATCACAGTTGCATTACACACAATGCACTGCAAGCTCACTGTGGGACGTTGTAGAAATGCGTGTGTTCCACTTTACATAGGGGTTGTTTGCGTGGTGCCGACACGTAAATGTAACAAAGTTCGTGAGTCCACCACGCAATGTGGTGTTAAGGAGTCGTGGTGGAGTCACGCATTCTGGTGAGATCAAGTTGCTATACTGCAACACTGTGATGGTGCACTCAACAGACACTTAGAGGTCTTAAGGGGCATATAATAAGATAATTGAACTAGGCTGTTTCGTTTCAGCTGTAAGTGAGATGTTTAAAGATAAATAGTTATATTTATTGGTCTGACGTATCTCTAGTTTATAATGTGCTTATTGTACTGTTGTACCATGTTGCTCTGCTAATGTCTTTTATAAACCAGCTCTAACATTAACCATCAGCTCACTCAACTCAAGCTGCTACTGTGGCTAAAAGGGTCATTTACATGAATTACCGTAATCAGCAAAAAAACAACAACAGCCGAATGTGCACACACTGGGATCAGCTGGACCCATGTGTTGCTTAAGGACTTGGCAGTCAACACAACTCTGTGTTTGTCTGAAAATAGTTGTTACATTTGTCGCTTGTTGCCAAGGTGTAAGAACAGTCACAAGCCTGGCAACAGTGATAAGAATTGTATCTACAGTATATATTAGACATTTTTATGAACTTGGTTTACTCTAAATCATTGATTGATATGATATTGAATGTCGTTTTATCTGCATTTAGTTTATCTACAATAACGCCCACATGTTCATGGCATAATCTAAGGAAATATGGAGCTTGTTGTATAATTTGGAAAGTCAATAAACCACACATTCAAATATCCCATCCAAAACAGTTCACACAGTTCATTTTATATGACCGAGTAACCTAATTTAAAAGAGCTTTTTGAAAAGTCTGCAGTCCCAAGCTGCAGCAGGAACATTTCCCAACTGTGACTTTCCACTGAAATCATTTCTCAGGAAAATCTAAGACAGGTTACACCACACACAGAGGAGGGGGTGGAAACTCTGTCTGTAATCTCTCTCCCCCCCGCTCCTCCCATAGTGCAACTATCACATGAATTCACGCGCACACGCGCACACACACACGCACGCACGCACGCACGCACACACACACACACACACACATACCTCCTGTTGTAAGAGTGTTCAGTCCGGCTGGTAGACATTAACTCCCAGTGAGACGCGTTCAGACTTCTTGGCTAATCATTTTATTCTTGTGGAGAAATGTCATTGTCGTTAGGAAAAAATTGAAGATTCAACACACACACACACACACACACACACACACACACACACACACACACACACACACACACACACACACACACACACACACACACACACGTATACACACACACGTATACACACACACACATATACACACACACG
>NW_011337835.1:0-2850 GCF_000735185.1 Notothenia coriiceps
AAATAAACCTACCATTAAAATGATAGACTGTTCATTTATTTTTAGCTGGGCAAACTTACAAAATCCCCACGGGATATATATATAGTATATGTGTATTTGTTTTTCTTCTTTCCCAGCCATCATCTTACTTATTTTAACCAACACAGCAACACCTATGCATTGATGGATAACGGTACTTTTACTTTGATAAGAGTACCTGTTCCACCACTGAAGAAATTCCCAGCAATTATTTTTAAATGATTTGTTAATTGTGACTCTTTCCCACAGGGCGTTTGGAGGTGTGTTTGATGGGCTGCCAGGACCTGTTGGAGTATGTTCCGGGCCGGGACCGTGGGTCCAGCGCCTCCTCCTCCTCTGGGAGTCTCTCGGAGGGGAAGACTGTGAAGGTGAAGGCCGGCCTGTCCGGACGAAGCGCCAACGGCAAGACAACCAAGACTGAGGAGCTGTCCTGTAAGTCAAACTGCAACCAACACTTTTAAGGTCATATTACCTCCCTTCATGAAAGTCAAGCAGCTATGTTTACATTTCATTTGGTCTCCTGGTATTTATGGTTTGTATGAGTTCCTGTGGGTGGAATCTGGATCTGTGTAGGACACACACACACACACACACACACACACACACACACACACACACACACACACACACACACACACACACACACACACACACACACACACACACATAAAATAAACGGTATTTGCATACATTAATAATATCCTAGCAAATCCATTATAATAATAATAATACATTTGATTTATGAAGCACTTTATCAGGTGCTCAAAGACGCTTTACAGAGGTAAAAATTAAGATTAAAAGTCAAATGAATATCGATCAATAAAACCACATTTGTCACAATGACACGACATCAATCACACATTAAAAGCTTGTCTGACAAGGTGAGTTTTAGCCATTTCATTCAAATGTAAACTATCCATTTCATTCAAATGAAATGGATCTTAGTGCCTATAACAAGTCTTACGAATATTTTGACATGTGGCCTAAACTACTCAATGCAGTAAAACTGAAATGATATAAATGTAACTGATAGAGATATACCTAACTACAAACGACAGATATAGATATTGAGGGTCGGGGGCTTTAAAAGCAAAAAATGATACTGCTCACCAAGCTTAATTATGGAAGAATATGGCTGTCACCATGACAACAAACAATGCTGCTCTCTTTCTTATCATACAATATATTTGTTCTGTGTCTGTCAGCGGAAATCAGTGCTGTGCTGAAGGTGGACAACAGGATCGTGGGGCGTTCCCAGTGGAGGCCTCTTGGTAAAGAGGCGTGGGGCCAGAACTTCAACATCGAACTGGAGCGGGTCAGTGGCTGCACTGCAACAGACCCTCAAACTAACTCATACACAACTGCTCTTATCTAATGCTTACTCCACAATCCTGCTTGAAACCTGAGAACTAACTAAGTTGCTGTTCCTTGACTGTAATACTGCAGTGTTACAAAAAATATATTTATAGTAAAACTGCTGTCTTAGAAAGAGCAGTATTTGAATATAAAGAAAGTGTGGTTCACATGTTACAGATAGAGGGTAATGATGGTGTTGTCTAGGAAGTACTAAATAACTAAAGGTTAATTTAATAATGTGCTGCACAGTGTTTCCGCCAGACCAGGGCTGAGAGGGCGTCCACCCCGAGAGCGGGGGGGGGGGTTTGAATTTTGACTTGAGCCGTCCTTATAGCTACTGTCATTTTACGTTAGTGAGCCGGATCATTTGGCTCTGCTCTCTTAAAGCGCCGGCTGTTACGGCTCCCAAGCGGCTCTTCATGTTACCACAGTTAACCACGGAGCCTCAGTTTCGCCGCTGCGAGGCTCTGGTGCTCGCAGCTCACGCGCGTGCTCCACTAAAACCCCCCCGCTCGGGGCGTCCAAATCGCGCACGTTCCGTGTTGTCCTGTAGCAGGCACCTTCGATGTCGGGGAAACGATCTTCAATACTCTGAAAAGAATCCCACCAGATGTCCTTGTCCTTTTTCGTCATTTCAAACGATAAAAACTCTTCTCTCGAATTATTAATATTTTTGGACGCCCTCGGCTCGCGTTCAGGGCTTCCCGAGCTGAATAAGGGCGTCAAATGACGGCAAGACGGACCCCTGGCGGAAACGCTGCTGCTAGCTCAATATATTGTTTAGAATTGCATCTGTGGACAGCCCTGCTCCTCCGATCGTGCTTTAAAGAAAAGAAAATGATAATCATAAAACACATATGAGGCATCAAGTAACATTTTCTGTAAGAAAACGATTACACTTCTCCAAAAAGAGAAGTCACCTGTACACATGCTTCACTATCCATGCTGACTATAAAGGAACCAGCCGATTCGAATCATCTGTATTATTGGGCCTAATGTACCCTACAACAGTTAACCATGATCAGCCCGCTGTCAAATAGTTCCAGAGACTCTCTTCTTGCTGTCTCCTCTTCATGATAACTGCTGCAGTTTGTGTTCAACTAACACTCGTTTATTGCAAAATGTCATCTGAATGTTCCCTAATGGTGAACATCTGTCAACATCAGAACAATAACACAGAGCTGTCAGTGAGTCTCTGCTAATCCTCGGACATTTGATCTAATCTGGCTTTACCCTTACACCCCCCCCCCATCCCTAAGACTCATGTTTAGATATTGCAGCTCTTATTCCAGCTCTCATTCTCTGTCTATCACTCAGCCTTCACATTTAAAAGGACAAGTCATGGGGAGTACAAAACAATAATGCTGCTCCACCAAATGTATTCATTCAGCATTTGGCAGGCAAAGATGTGATGAAATCCTGTGTGTGTGTGTGTGTGTGTGTGTGTGTGTGTGTGTGTGTGTGTGTGTGTGTGTG
>NW_011337836.1:0-1330 GCF_000735185.1 Notothenia coriiceps
GATTTAGTGGAGATGGGGGGGGGGCACAGAGGTGATTTTTCAGGGAGGAGGAAAGTAAAAACGTGGACAGATGGGATGATTGTTGCTCTCCACACATTAAGAGAGAGACATCTGCAGGGAGGGGGAGGCAATTAGGACTGGAGAGTGAGGGAGGGGGTTCTCCACCAATCAGAGGGTGTAATATTACCCTCTGACACCTGTACATCAGAGTCGGCTGTAACGTGCTGCGGAGAAATGTTTACGTGTTGAAATGAAATTGAATCTTTTCTCTTATAATTCTCACTTTTTCTGAGAAATGTTTAACTTTTTTCACAGAATTTTTACTTTTTCTGAAAATGTAAGTTTTTTAAAAAGTTGTGGTTTGAGTTAAAATATTTTCAAAAATCTTTAGGCACATTTTTTTGTTGACATTTTGACTCAAATATTTTCCAAATCTTTGATGTTCCGGTTTTGTTGTGTCATTTATATTTTGTTCGTTGAGGGAGTTCAGATCTGAGCTGCCGGCGGCTTCCTGTGCGTCTCTCTCTCTTTCATCCGTCTCCTGAAAGCAGGGACAGGCTCGGAGGGCATCGGGGTGGGATGCTGGTTTCTGGGACCGCTGTATTTGTTTGCTATGAACGTGAATAAGTCGACGTCCTTCCCCCCAAATCTTCCGTGGATCTTCCCGTTATTCAACGTCACGTTTTCCACACAGGTCATGAATACGTGTTTGAGCTCCTTTTGACGTCACCTGATTCATAAGATGGAAGAAACGAGGAGTGACAACACGGAGGTGAGAACGAGAGAATAGGAGGACCTCAACATTACCATACATCGCTGAGAGGTCAGAGGTCACAGTATAGATGAGCAGTGTGCTGGATTTAATGTGAGACACACACACACACACACACACACACACACACACACACACACACACACACACACACACACACACACACACACACACACACACACACACACACACACACACACACACACACACACACACACACACACACACACACACACACACACACACACACACACACACACACACACACACACACACACAACACACACACACACACACACACACACACACACACACACACACACACACACACACACACACACACACACACACACACACACACACACACACACACACACACACACACACACACACACACACACACACACACACACACACACACACACACGAACACACACACACAGACACACACACACACACACACACACACACACACACACACACACATACACAGTTACAGAGAGACACACACACACACATACACAGTTACAGAGAGACACACACACACATACACAGTTA
>NW_011337837.1:0-5862 GCF_000735185.1 Notothenia coriiceps
AATAGTGGGAGGGCTTAACATTCCTCTATACTGTTCTTTGGCAGGCCGTAGGCAGGAAGCTGTATGCTGGAGTCCGAAATTCAGTGCTACATCTGTATAAAGTAACATAGACTGTGAATACTCAGGTCATGTACAAGTACCTAAAACATTTACTTAAGGACTGTACTTGACTAAATGTAATCTTTTACTATCTACCAATGTTAAGTTGAAGAACAGCAATGGAGAGATGATTTGGTGATTTGTTGGTATTTATATTAGACAACAACCTTTGATTAGTTTCTCGAACAAAATATGAGACACTAGTTTGGTAAACATAAAAATAAAATGCCATTGTGCAACCTAACTGGACGTTCCATTAATGTTAAAGCAGAGCATGGAGTAATGTGTGTGTGTGTGTGTGTGTGTGTGTGTGTGTGTGTGTGTGTGTGTGTGTGTGTGTGTGTGTGTGTGTGTGTGTGTGTGTGTGTGTGTATTAGAGAGAGAGAGAGTGAGTGAGAGAGAGAGAGAGAGAGTGTGTGTGTGTGTGTGTGTGTGTGTGTGTGTGTGTGTGTGTGTGTGTGTGTGTGTGTGGTGTGTTGTGTGTGTGTGTGTGTGTGTGTGTGTGTGTGTGTGTGTGTGTGTGTGTGTGTGTGTGTGTGTGTGTGTGTGTGTGTGTGTGTGTGTGTGTGTGTGTGTGTGTGTGTGTGTGTGTGTGTGTGTGTGTGTGTGTGTGTGTGGTCACACTGCTGTGTTTCAGCCAGTATAATGAAGGTGAACACAATGAGTGAGTGAAAACAGCTCAGAGGCTGCAGATTTATCAATATAATTATTAACATATATATTATCAACATATCATTCATGCTGCCTTCACATGCTGCAGGGATTTTATGAAGTGAGGGAGCGTTCCATACTATAAAGCAGCTGTGGGCAGCAGATAATGTAAGAGTCACTCAGATTCATTGATAGATCAATGCACACTGATTTACTGACTCGTGTGGTAATTAATGGTGGTCAACTTATGCACACACACACATCCGAGGCCACTGAGGTACTGAAACAAAAAGCATTGTAGATGAAGTAATAGTATGTACCTCAACATTGTGGGGGCATTTGAAAGAATGTAAGGAAACAGATTTGTTTAATGACATTGATGAAGAAATTGTATTTTTATATTGGCATCAGGTAGATGTCCGTCACATTGGGCCACAATAGCTCAAATGCATCTCTAATAGTTAACCTGTACAGTGTTTGAACAAATCCTGAACACAGATCAAGCCGACACTGTGTGTGTGTGTGTGTGTGTGTGTGTGTGTGTGTGTGTGTGTGTGTGTGTGTGTGTGTGTGTGTGTGTGTGTGTGTGTGTGTGTGTGTGTGTGTGTGTGTGTCAGTACTTTCTGACAGTGTTTCGTCAGGGACTATGTTCAAGGGCAGATGTGTGTTGATGGTAATATGATATGATATGGTACAATTTATTGTAGATAGAAAATCATAAACACGACTCAGAAGACGATAAAAGACAATGACATGACCTATGTACTTGTACCCAGTTTTTACATACACATATACACAGAAAACCTAATGAGGATGGCCAACATTTAAACTACACACTACATTTCAACCAGGAGAGACTTTATTTAGTTTGAAGAACATTTATTGACACATGCCATATGATAAATGTTAAGTCTTTGGCGAATAGACCCCGATCCTGAAATCATATCGAAAGGGGGAAATGCAGCCGTAAGCACATAGTGAGGTTATCATGCAGACTGTGAGCTGATGATGCTCTCCATCACTGCGTGGTAGAATAGGGCCCACCCAGCAACTGATGATTTTTAATAGTTGTATGTATAACAATGGAACTCTTTGGGACAGAGCTATAATATAGGCTTTGATGCACATACTGTATACACGGGATTGCTGACTCCAAGAAAATGTGAATATTGCTGGAAGGTTCTTGTAGTGTCCGTGTGTTCGGCCACCATAGAAACCCAGACAGGAAGAAGAGACGGGGGTGATCTGTGGGGCTGAAGGAACAGCATCGCGTTGGGAAGACTCTGTGTTTTAATAAATCACCAAAGCAAATGCTTTGTGTTCACTAAATGGTCCGCTCTGCTGCTATTAGCATCACATTTAGGCCAGGTGCACTTTATGGACGAGAGCACTCGACACGACAGCATTCCACTGCATATTTAACTATGTGGGACCGGAGGAGAGAGGATCGCACTCTATAAATAAGTGAACAAACAAAGAGAATAAAGGGAGTGTGTGTGTGTGTGTGTGTGTGTGTGTGTGTGTGTGTGTGTGTGTGTGTGTGTGTGTGTGTGTGTGTGTGTGTGTGTGTGTGAGAGAGGCTGCACGGAGGGTTACATGAGAGAGAGACACAGGCATTATCCACGGCTAAAAGTGTAACAACGCTCTTCTGTTCCAAGGTTGCATAATTCAGAGGCCTTTCCCATCCTGTTGTGTTCCGCTTCACGTCAGGCCGAGTCCTGGGACGCTTGGCCAAGTTCTCCCCCCCGATCGAGACATCATCGTACGGAGAGCGGCTCGCTTAGCACAAATCACAGTTCCATGTTCAAAGGCCCAGCAACCTTTATTTTTTTCCCCCAGAACACACTTTGCATTTTAATGAGGGCCTGGCCCGCATACTAAGTGCACATTAAGCCGGCTCTGTGGGGCGGGGGGGGGGCGCGGTGATACATCACGGTCAAAGTGAAGCAGCACTCTTCAACATTTTAAATGAACAAAAGCTGAAGTTTTTCCAGTCCAGGGGAGTAAGTAAGTAGATGTTGTGATGATTTTAGAGAGGTTAGCCAGTTGCACTGGAGAGTTTAAGGGAGGCGGGTGAGAGCGGGAGCAGGGGGGGCTTTAAAGGGATGATAGCAGGGGTGGGAACGTGGAGAAAAGTTAGATTTCAGGCTTCCTGAATACTTTATTGTGAGGTGATTACAGCTGAAGTGGCTGGTAGATCGGCTGGTGATGAGGAGGAGGAGATGGAGACACACACACACACACACACACACACACACACACACACACACACACTATGACCAGAACACCTCGTATTTCCTTCAGCAAAGAGAGAATATGACATACAGTATAATTGTCAAATGTTTGTTGTTCAAAGCAGTACTTAAAAGGAACATGACTATATTATTAAGACGAGAATAATTAAACAATTATAATAGCATATTATTCTAACTGGATCTTTTCAATGTCACTGACAGTTAAACGTCAGACACAATTAAAGCCGAATCATTTTGTATTGTCTTTGAGAAGCTCCTCAAGGTCCTGAAAGGTGCCGCGCAAAAGTGTGCATGAATAGCAATTTTAAAAATCAAGGCCTTTTAGTCAGCGTGATGTTTGAGTAAACACTGAAAAAATGAAAAACGTTGACTTTAATTAAATGTCAAAAGATTCTACATTACTGTTTTTTATTAAGTTTAAATAAAAAATTATTAAGTTAAACTTAATATTATTGCTTTCAACTAATACTAATGCTTTCAATAAGCTAATAATGAATACAGTTATGTTAAATCTGTCGATATTATATATTTAATTAGAGTCAACGTTTCAGTTTTTTCAGTGCACATGATCCATTCATAAAAGCTGTTGAGTGTATGATATTAATCTGGCAAATGGCAACAATCTCATACTCTGCTTTTTTAAATGGCAATCTGTTTTCATAAATAAAACTAATACTTATTTTGCTGAGACACCTGAGATGGTAGTATAATTCCATTGTTTGTTGAGGATGGGGATTAGACCTGAACACCAAGGGTTCAGGAAGTCCGACAGCATGGTTAAAACCTTAAATGAGATCGGAATATAAGTGACATGATTGCTACAAGATGCTTGAAAATGACAAGTCATTTGAGCAGGTTGTGATGAATGGACATGAATCAGCAGTTGAGAAATGTTGATTCATGAATGAGGAAAATACCTGCCATGCAATCAATCATCTACAAAAAAAAATAAACGTAATTAATTCACAAAGTTAGAATTGTGGAGAGAGTGTAGATGAGAACCCATCATGAGGTGGTAGAGATGCCATGGTGAGGAGAGGTGAAGAAAGTTTTCTGCAGATCTAGATTGTGGGATGTGAAGAAATAAAACCACACTAACAGTCCATCTTCAAATCTACAAAGACTATCTCCAGCAGTACAGTAACGCACTCAAAGCAGCCCGGTCTAATTATTACTCACAACTCATTCAGTCTGGCTCCAGCAACCCCAAGCGTCTGTTCTCCATCATCAGCAAACTTCTCAAACCCTGTGACAATGTCATCCTTCACCACCGAACAGTGCAACTCCTTCCTCTAGTCTTTCCAAACCAAAATCAGCAACATTTACAGCAATCTCACAGCCTCATCCGCACCCCCCACCTCCCCTTCACCTCACAGCCCCGGTCCCACTTCCCGCCTGTGACCCCATGCAACTGTCCCACTTCATGACTGGAATGAACTCCACCTGCACACTTGACCCAATGCCCTCCAAATGTGTTAAAGAGAGCCTCCCTGCCACCTCCCAACTCATCGCCACCATCATGAACCCCTTCCTCAGATCTGGATCAGTTCCCCCCTCTCTCAAACTGGCTGCTGTCACATCCATTCTCAAAAGACCTGGACTCACACCTGACATCATGTCCAACTTCCGGCCCATCTCAAATCTCCCCTTTCTGTCAAAAATACTTAAATCAACTTAACTTAAATCCCACCTCAGCTCCAATGACCTCTTTGAGCCATTTCAATCCAGTTTCCAGAAAGAGCTCTTCTCAAAATCACAAACAAACTCCTCCTCTCCTCTGACTCCGGCAACCTGAACATCCTCATCCTCCTCGACCTCACCGCAGCATTCGACACCATCAGCCACACCATCCTGCTGTCCCTCCTCGAATCATCACTCAACATCACCGACACTGCACTCTCCTATTTTGTTCGCACTATATATGCTTCCGTTAGGCAATATTATAAGGAATCATTCTGTAAACTTTCATTGTTATGCGGATGATACTCAACTATATTTATCAATCAAGCCTGATGAAATTAATCATCTAAATAAAATTCAAGACTGCCTCAAGGACTTAAAAACGTGGATGACCATACATTTTTTGATGTTAAACACGACCAAAACTGAAGTTATTGTACTTGGCTAAAGATATATTAACTATGGATGGCATTAATTTGGCCTCCAGTGAGACTGTAAGGAATCTTGGTGTTATATTTGATCAGGATTTATCCTTTAACACCCACATAAAATCAATTTCAAGGACCGCCTACTTCCATCTACGTAACATTGCAAAAATCAGGCATATCTTGCCTCAAAACGATGCAGAGAAACTAGTCCATGCATTTGTTACTTCAAGGCTGAATTATTGTAACTCCTTATTATCAGGGTGTACCAAGAAGTCAGTCAAGTCGCTTCAGTTGATTCAAAATGCTGCAGCTCGTGTACTAACCAGAGTTAGGAAAAGGGACCACATTACTCCTGTTCTGGCTGCCTTACACTGGCTCCCTATAGAACACAGGATAGAATTTAAAATTCTTCTTCTCGCCTACAAAGCCCTTAATGGGCAGGCGCCATCTTACCTTAAAGAACTCATTATACCCTATTGTCCTACTAGGGCATTGCGTTCCAAGAATGCAGGGTTGTTGGTTGTTCCTAGAGTCTCTAAAAGTACAATGGGAGCCAGAGCCTTTTCTTATCAAGCTCCACTTTTGTGGAATCAGCTTCCAGTTTGTGTTCGGGCGGCAGACACCCTATCCGTTTTTAAGAGTGCGCTTAAGACCTTCCTTTTTGATAAAGCTTATAGTTAGGGCTGATTAGATTCAGCCCCTAGTTTTGCTGATATAGGCTTAGTTTGTCGGGGGACATCTTACTTCTT
>NW_011337838.1:0-1022 GCF_000735185.1 Notothenia coriiceps
CTGAAAACCAGAGACAATGGCTCTATTTTAAGTCTCCAATTTATAAATAACTACAACATGTTCTGCCCCACCAACAAGGCTCTTCACAAATTCAAAGGAAATTGAATAAAACCCAAAAGACAAAGTGTTTTTTTACACAATTCCTGTCAAACACAGTCTGCTTTATTTAAAGCTCACACTGAAGTGCTTTAGTCTGTCACCTCAACAAATCCAAACCTGTTGGGAAACGCTCAGAATAGAAAAGAAGTCTCCTAACGTTCAATGTGAGTTTCCATTCAGGGAGTTTATTCCAGCGGTACACAACTCCTGCATCTCTATCTTGAAACAATAGCATGTATTATTGATTACTGTGCAGGCATGCATGTCAACATGTATGTATGGAAATGTCTGTTGTGGAATACACTGCAGCTTTGACATGTTGCATCATGTTTTTTTCACAAGTGAACAGAGGTGAGAGTCTTGCTCCAGAGTGTCATACCCAGAGGCAGGAGGTGTAATAAGATCTAAGAAAAGAGATCTGCTTTCCCCTGGCCGAGAAACGCTGATTCACCTGAGGGTACGAAGCTCTTTGCCAGGCAGAAGATTCACTGTCTGCCACATGTGGTTTGGATCGGAGAGATATGGAGGAGGAAAGGGAGGAAGATGGGAGAGCACAGAGTGGAATATCTCAATCTCTGTCTTTATTTCTTTATACAGCACATTTAAAACAACCTCAAGTGCTGTACAGGGAATATATACAATATAACCCTAATCCTAACACAATGGGAGTAACATAATAAAATAAACAAAAACATGATAAAAAGCACAATAACTAGAAACATATAAAAATACATACAAATGTAAAAACGTTATATTCAACCAGTATTAAAAGCCACTGCAAAGAGGTGATACGTTTTTACCTGCCACAACCTAAGGAGCAGTGAGTGACACACACACACACACACACACACACACACACACACACACACACACACACACACACACACACACACACACACACACACACACACACACACACACAC
>NW_011337839.1:0-5458 GCF_000735185.1 Notothenia coriiceps
AAGTGAAAGGCTAGCTGGTTCACTCTCTACTTCTGTAACTGAATCCAGATAACCCACCGAATCTGAGCTTGAATGATCGCTGTCGCTGTCGCTGTCTGAAGTTGTCGCGTTGCTTGCCATTTGGACTGATTTGATCAAATGGCAATATTTGCCACGTGTGACGTCACCGCTCGTTCGGGAGTGATCGGGGGCGTACTCGGCAAACTTCGGAACCAACATCGTTTTTTAACGTAAATGTCATTTAATTATGACCAAACTTAAAAAATATATATATATATATTTATTCTGGTGATATCTAAACTACATGTTAAAAAACACCTGTGTTAGATGCATTACATGGCCTTTAAAAACGACTAACTCATGTTGCTGTCAAACTCAACCATAAAGTCAGTGTTTGAGTTAATTCTAAGACATGTGATGATTAACTATAATCATGTTGGGATTTGTTTGAGTTTAAGGACAATCAGCTGATTACCTAAATACATAAGAAAGGCTTTTGAACATTCTTAATCCCCCAGTTTCTGTTTCGTGCTGAAATTGTGTGGAACCGTGTGTGTGTGTGTGTGTGTGTGTGTGTGTGTGTGTGTGTGTGTGTGTGTGTGTGTGTGTGTGTGTGTGTGTGTGTGTGTGTGTGTGTGTGTGTGTGTGTGTGTGTGTGTGCCAATGAGTCACTGAAAGAGTGAGTTCAGATGGTGATTTACTGATAGAGAGAGAGTGGGGGGGGGGGGCTGCTGAAGGGGAATCAATAAAAAGGAAACTTTGAAGGACAAGAAGAGAGAGAAGGAATAAAGGAGAGGAGTTAGGAGAAGAAGGTGGACAAAAATAGAAACTAGGAAGTAAGGATAGGTAAGGAAATTAAGAAGTAAAGGATTGAGGACTAAGAGCGGGTTAACTTTTATTTGGATGCAATCTGGAAGACCTGTAACAGGCCTGAATGCTATAAAGACTGCAGCAGCACCTTTAGAGAGAAACAGAGACAGACACTTACATTTATTACGCCTTACATTCATAATGTCAGCCGGAGGGACGGGGGGCGGCGCTGCGGAACAGCAGAGTGGCGAGGGAGAGCTGTCATCTTCCCTTTACAAGCTTAAAGAATGTATTTATCGTGTGATTTTGGAAATAAAAGTTTCTTATTCTGAAAGCCAAAACTTTGTTTATTTAAAATCAAACAAAACACCTGAACCCCGAACAACTATTTTTTTACGCAAATCCATGTTTATTTTGAAATGAGCCGTTGCAAATTCCGACTGATTTCGATAGAGCGGGTCACATATATGCTAATTGAGATGAAGTAAACATATAGTGAGTATTTTAACATAAAATAGCTTGATTCTGTTGAATTAAAGCCCAAAAAGGCAGCGGGTCCACCGGCAGTAACAAAAATATGAACACCATACAAGGGTTAAAGCTCTGAGTTACAAAGTCACACATTTAACTGTTGACAATGAATGAAGTGTTATATTTGTATTATTAGTACATTAGTATCATATACTGTGATGATTTATCATTTTTTATTGTATTTTTTTATTATATCCCATGGAAACTGACTGTAATGTTTTTGATTCACTGATAGAGGCATCATTATGAATATATGCCTTCCGTTAAGTATACATTTTTATTTTTTTGTTTGAAGATTTGTAGGGTTAGTATATTTTAATTTCCAAGTGAAACTTGCAGAAAGCATAGTTAACCCTTAAATGGGCAATTTTATATATAAATATATTGGAATGTATTGATTGCTATTTTAAACATTCGACCCATACAACACATTAATTCAAGACTATTATATCCCTATTACACCGTTATGACACCTGTATTACACCCATTATATACCAATGTTACCCAAGTTACACTGTTATTACACCTATATTATATTGGACCCATAATACACTGTTAATACCCTGCCCGTCCCAAAGAAAGTCACCACCTGGATTTAACGAAAAGGTAGGACCCAAATGCAGACTACACAAACGGAAAAAGGTTTAGAAAAAAAAGCAAGCTTTATTTAAAAGCTGATAACAAAACATGGCATGGATCAAAACGGTAGCTCAGGAAAACAATAACACAAAAACTGACCATGAAAAATATTGAGGAAGACCGGAGAGAAAAACATGAAACGTGACGTGAAGGGAGGACAAACAAACAATGAACCGACGAGGAAACACAGGAAGAGACAAGACTAAATACAGGGAGGGGTCATCAAGGAACAAAAAACAGCTGGGTAAAGGAGGGAGAAACACAAGGGCAACAGGTGAACACAATCAGACAATCAGACACACCAGGGAAACTAACGACAGGAAGGAAAACACAGGAAGGAGGACCAAACAAAACACAAGGAGGAAAAAATGAAACAGGGAGAACAGAACAGCAAAATAAACCCAAACCTAGACATACAAAACTAAAAACGTGACATAACATCAGAATCGTGACATATCTGATGTGCTGAGTAGTTTCTCACTTCTTAAACAACCATGTTGGAAGACATATCCTGTGGTCGTGGTAAGGATGTTAATCAGTTTCAGAAGGGTCAAATTATTGGCCTGCATCATGTACCCATCATGCCTTGCCTACCGTACTGTGGGTGCAGTATTATGGTCTGGGGGTGCTGCAGTCGGTCAGGTCTAGGTTCTGCTACGTTCCCAAATAATTAGGTCAGCTGACTTCCTGAATATACTGAATGACCAGGTCTAACACCAATGGAGCGTTTCTTCCCTGATGGCATGGGCAATTTCCAAGAGCACAACGCCAGGGGGGCTCACATAATACAAACACATTATATTCATGTTATACCCATGTTACACTGTTATTTGTTATTTATTACACCTACAGTATATTAACAAATCCTGTCAAATGGCTGTATCCCCTGGGATACAGACACCATTTAATGGTTGTACAATAAGTAAATAGAGAAATATGAGAAATCTCAATAATCAAATAGAAACAGAGCACTTCAGAGTGCTTCAGGCAGTGAGAGCTGAAGTCCTGCCTGCATCCTGTGCTCACCAAACTGCTTCTTATTCACTCCATGTGCTGGCCTGTTTGAGAGTAAGAAAATAAACAGATCTAGGCAAACCCAGCCATACATAAACATTTATTTTATTTTGAGTGTTCGTCTCTGGTCCCAGTTAGGACAGACCCAGAGTCTTTAGTATGATGTTTGCAGGAGGAACTGAAGCTGTGAGGGTTTGAAAGGAAAGTCAAAATATAAAAATAAAAAAGAACATTTGCTGCGCTTCAGAGTCATCTTTGTGGTGTAATGGAGTGACTTCAGTTTGTTCACAGTCTCCTTTTAGACTCTCCAGGACACAGACGCTTAGCGGTGGCTCTGAGCGAATGCTGCGGCTCGGATGGAGATGAAAGGACATTTAGCAGTGAGGCATCAAAGACGAGAGGAGAAGCTGCCGCCATCAGAGCCTGTCAAAAGATTAAATTAAACATAGAAACATCAAAACTAATAATAAAACAGGTTGCTTTGGTAGAGATGGTGAGTTATCCTGCAGCGCAAATAACTGCAGGTCAGAGGCTAAACTGCTTCATGTCTTCTGCTGGGATGACACAAATATGAAGGAATACATCAGCCAAATCATAAATAAATCAACATGTACATAAAAGCATTAGAAAATAAACCCAATCTTTTTTCCCCCCATGCTGCTGCTGACACTGAGTGTGCAGAGGAAGAGGGCATGGCTTAAAGGTTGATCCCACCTGAACTCTCACCTGGATCCAGGCTGCTATGGTTGGACCAACTGAAAATATGTTTATAATACAACACAGTACACATGGTTATTTCCTTCATTGTTATCATTAGCTGCTCAAAGCAACTCTACACTCAAAGGATGCAGATATGATGCTGTAACTATAGTAACATTGGCAGATAGAGAAACAGACGTGTGGCCTGACCCCGGATCAGTCAAATGCCAAATGTGATGATACATTTTGATTTAGTGTTTTGGGATATTTCATTACTTCAAGACTTACTAATTATTTAGTATTTAATATTTATTATCCACTCACTGCAGACCGTGTTGTTTCTCACTTCATATCATTCATCTGTTTGCATCTCACATATTTATCTATTACAACAATAAGACGTATTTCATTTTAGGGCTGTGCAATTAATCGTATTTTAATCTCGATTACGATTTTGGCTTGCAACGATTACGAAAACAACGGAATCGAAATAAAAAGATTATTTTGCTGCGTGAGCTCTCGCCCCTCCCTAAAAGCCCCCTCGGCCAGGTTGTGAGTGACAATAGTTGTGTGAGTTCAGTGCGACCGAAGATGACAGAACAAGAGCAACTTGTGAACAAGAAAGGAAAACGAATTCCGCTGTTTGGAAATACTTTGGGTTTAAGGAGTCCGACGTGGAACAAAGAAAAGTTCTGTGCAGCACGGCGGAACTGGCAATCTGTGTGCTCTGGAGAATCACAGGTGGCCGGCCCGGCCCGCTTTTTTAAAACGTCAACTTTTTGGTAGCGCTGACAGGCGACAGAGGTCCACAGTTTCCCCGCAGCGAGGCTCCCCCGCCCACCCATTGACTGTTCAGGAGCATGCCCCCTCGACTTCATCCACCAAATCACAGTCATCAATTAAGGACACGCTTAACAGTGCAGCCTACTCAACCAGCTCGCAAAGACACAAATATATAACAGATGCCATCCAGTGGCGGCTGGTGCATTTTTCTCCAAGGGGGGCTCCACCAAAATGTAAGCAAACTTATACACAAACTCAAAACACATTTCATTTTGAACTCAGCCTGAGCACCATGGAAGCTCCACTAGCACCCGCATCCCCAACCCACCCCCCCCACCCCCAAACGCGGTGCACCTACAGTGTAAGCACGCCACAGTTTCGCCGCTGCGAGGTGTTACAGATATGGGCATCTGTTAATGCCTGTTATATAGTGACGCCTGTTGGCGCTTTAGTAAACTGCATGCTGACAAAGGCTTACACTGTGATGTACTATATCCGCAAGCGCGGGAAATATACATGTGATGGAGTTGTGGGTTACGGAAATAAAGCTGCAGACTGAAACATGGTGTCAGAAGCGGTCTTCTTGGACTAAAAGTTCAAGAAAACTCACGTCATGACGACAAACAGTATTTCGGCACCCGAGGGCATGCATATGTCTGGTGATATAGCAAAAAACTGGGAGGTTTTTAGAGCGGAATTTGAGGACTTTTTGCTCGCTACAGGTCTGACCGAAAAAACGAATGCGGTGCAGGCAGCCACACTGAGACGGCTTATGGGGAACGAGTGCCGGCATATATATATGCACAACGTCACGCTTACCGAGGAACAAAAGGAAGACCCCAAAACAATTTTGGATGCATTGGGGGATTATTTCAAGCCGGCAAAAAATGTGATTTATGAGAGATACACGTTCGGATGCTGCAAACAAGGACCGGACGAGCCGATCGATAGCTTTATAACAAAGCTGAGGGAAACAGCATCA
>NW_011337840.1:0-6282 GCF_000735185.1 Notothenia coriiceps
TTGGAATTATCCACATCTGTGCTCCCGGGTGTATCTGTGTGTTTTCTTCTTGTATGTTCCTGCCTGTGTACATGACATAAGCTGCTGCTCATAACCAATTGCCCCTTGCGGGATTAATAAAGTTGTTGATTGTTGATTGATTGATTGATTCTGATACAGAAAAATCTACAAGGGTCATATCAAATGAAACCAAACCCTCAAGTAGCATGACACAGGAAAGGAATCCTCTGGGGAAGCCTTCTGACTTTTTTGACCCCTCACCCTTTATGCATACTGAGGTTGCTTATTATATAAGACCGGCTATGAGCATCAACCAAATAATTATGTTTAAGGAATATTTAGGGATGCTCCAGATGTAGGTTGTCAACTGAAATGATAAAAGCCTTATTTGAAACACTTTATATAATATCACCGGGATTTCATTCATCCTGTTACTGTTTACAAGCTGCATTTAATTCCCAAAAGGACCCCCAACCTAAAATAAAACTGCAGTCTCTAAAGTATTCCAGTGCTGGACTCCTGCTTCATCCCCTCAAAGCGCCAACAAACAATTACTAACAAAACAAGCTCTCCCAAATTAAAATTGCATTGATACAGCACTTCTCCACCTCCAGCGATGCTTCTATTTTTGTGTAACCACTTGGCGACCCACATTAGCTCTGCGCATGGTGGCACCACAGGGGAACAAACAGCAAGTCAAGCTTTCAGTTTTCATAGGAGAGCTGTGTTAGCTGAAACGTACACCCTGTATCAGCTCAGGCTCTGAAACACGGTGAGATCAAACAATACTACACACAACCAACCACACCTAGGGCCAATCTGGACCATTCAGATTATCGGGCTATCAATCTGAGAAACTCCAACAATTTCAACGATTCTGCTTCAGAATCTGTCTGGGGAATCTCTAGGTTTGTGTTTCTTTGTACTATGCTGTTTTGTGCTTGTACTTATAGTTTATTTTACAAAAAATACAAATGTACTACTTGAAAAAAACAAAATCCCAAGAGTTAGGAATCACTAAGAATAAATTGTTTTTCCATGCTAACATAAAAAAAAAATGAAGACTAATATCCTTAGTTCTTCAGGTATTTCATCATAAACAAAGTGGACCAACCAACCAGAGTGGAGCCACACCGCTAGCGTGAGGAAAATAGTAACGTTTTTTAAAGTTTTGAATACAGTAAAAAGTAACTAATAAGTACAAAAAAACTAACTCATACTATATGCTGACTACTTTGTCTGAGAGCAAACTGAGACTTTTGGCCAAAAAGTTAGATCTGTGGTAAACACAAGGTCATGATACTTACACATGTTGTTCAGCAGGATAATCTTCACATATTAACACCACTTTATGAATTTTGAGGCATGAAAATTGCCAGAAGTAAAAAGCTAACGTTTGGCTATAAACAAACTAATCTCATGCCCCTTTTACACCAACACGGTTCCCGTTCTAGCTCCGTGCTAGAGCTCTTCTGGTTCAGAACTGGTTTTTCTTTTCAGCCCCCGTTTTGTTCACACCGCCCAGAGCCCGACGGGTGCTGCCGCTGCCGCTGCTGATACGTTGAGCCCTATGTGAGCAAATTACACTGAACGCTGCGACGCAGCACTTGAGATTACTTCCAAAAAGTTGTTGACGTTCTCAATTTTTTCTCAACACACGTGTGCCGAACCGAAGGGCCCATACCGAATATTTTCGGTACGAATACGTATACCATTACACCCCTAGCTGATACATATCCCCAATTCCCCATAAGTGAATGTGTCTCAGTCTGAATTGACGTTGTTTGGCACTACAACGCTGTTAAGAAAGTTTCTCTGGTATAAAATGGGTGATGTTAGCATAGCAACCGAAGCTAAATTGACTATCTTGACTACTTGTTGCTATCCTATTGTGGCATAAGCCGTTTTCTACAGGCATATTTTACCGGTGTATTTTTCATTATGATTCTACTTGTGATAGTCCAACAGCACAAGCTGTGCAGCACATGTATTGATTCCATCCGATAGCTTCTATAATACAAAACAAAATGTCTGCCTGCTCTCCACAATGATCAATAACAGCGAACGGATGTTCAAAGTAAGGTACAAATAAACAGAATCACATGAAGCCTGGTTAGTGTTGCCTGACTTTATAAAGTGTGGTTTTTTTAATAAGCGTTCTCGTCACTTTGCTCAGCGTTACTGCTTGTTACAACTTTAATTTGCCGTACTCGCCATAAACTGTTAGCTCAGGTTGATCCCGCCCCTCCCCCCGACGTAAGCGTGACGTATGCGGTTCTTGCTTCTAGACCGACCATTTTTTGGTGTTTGGTAAGCACCGGTTTTCGGTGCTTAGAGCCGGTTCCGCTGCCGTGTGAACAGGAAAAACCGGTGCTTATCAGGCTCTAGCTCCGAAACGGCCCTGGAACCGTGTTGGTGCGAAAGGGGCATCAGTCACATGACTTCAGATCACCATCGCTATAATAGTGACTTGTTAGAAACAGCCTTTTTCAGGCTTCAGACATTCACCTCTGGGGCATTTACTGACTTATGGTATGTTGTCATGAAAATCAGTTCAGCTTGTATTAACCACAGACCTTATTTCAGGCATCTAACCAGAAACTAATCCAAAGATCCACTGACTTTGAATTGAGGGAGCGTGAAAGTGGTAACATGCTAACTTATTTCCGGCTTAAGGACTCATTCCTGCACCACTCTATAACTGTGCTCCATTATGCAGGTTAACAAAAAGGTGTAAACAGGATGTTTAATTTGGGCACCCTCAGGCTGTAGGTTGCTGCAGAGCATTATGGATCTGCTCATTCATGACAAATGAAAGTGTGTATGAGTGTGTATGTGTCCAGGCATGTGCATGAGACTGATTTGGGAGATGTTGTTATTTTCCAACAGGAGCCTTAAGCAGAGCATATGGCGTTATTAGCTGTAAAAGAAGGAAACAGTTTAGCCGACATAAGAGCTGAGCTGATAGCAACGGTTCCTTACATTTCCTTATATAGAATTAAACATTCTCACTCACTACCCCAATCCATCAGAGATTCTTCCTCCCTCACCGCATTCAAAACATCACTCAAAACCCACCTGTTCAACACTGCATTCAACCACTGACCCCCCCCCACACTATTTTCTGTTTTGTTGATCTCTTTTTGTTTTTCTTTGTTTTTTTTTATTCTCTGTCAAAGCATCTTTGAGTTTCTAGAAAAGCGCTATACAAGTCACATGTATTATTATTATTATTATTATTATTATTATTATTATTATTATTATTATTATCATTATTATTATTATTATTATTATTAAACATAGGGGAGATTGCTGGTTAATAACATTTCGGTCTGTTTTAGTCATTAACAACTACAAGTAGTCTGAAAACACTCACAGTGTAATGTAGGTTGACTTGATGGTTGGGTAAATCAAAGCAGATAGCAGACAGCAGATAACTGTTCCCATCATTCTTCTTTTTTTTAGCCATGACCATGGTCTCTCCACAACCTTCACCAATTAGTACTAAGTTCAAAACATAATTGCCTAAATTAACATAAGAAAACCTTGATAAAGGTCATTTTGAAAGGCATTGTTGTTTCCCCGAGTTAAGGTAGCAAAGGAATTCAAAGGCAAAAATATCAAATAAACTATTTATAAAAAGAAAATAATGGATAACATGAGAGATCCAGTTCGCTATCTCGAAGTCAACTGCTTATTGAACTTGTTTTTTAAATAAAGTGTGCAGTTAACTCGAGCTGAAGGGATTATTTAAGTTTGTTCTACGAAATAAAATATGTCAGTAAATACCTGGTGGATGTCTGAAGCTAAAAAGTGACAAAATAAACATCTAAACTAATCACGGCGGACATTATCCGCTTTTAGCTTAGCGGTGACCATGAAGTAGTTATTTTATAGCATTAAATTAGCTTCTTACTTCTGGCATTTGCATGTATGATTCCACTCTTATAACAGTGGAGTTAGTATGTGGACATTCTGCTTCTGAAGTATTCATAGTGTGTTTGCCAAAGATCTTATTTCAGGAATATTCCGAAATCCAATGGAAAAATCACATTGCTTTTTTGCCTTTGTGATGCTAACTTCCAGGTCGGCCTACAAAAATACGTCATCACTGCACCATTCTATAGCATGGTTATTAAAAATGTAGCTGTTTGGAGACACAGCACTGTATGATGAGCAGCTCCTTTGCTTTAAGCCAGTAAAGTACACACACACACACACACACACACACACACACACACACACACACACACACACACACACACACACACACACACACACACACACACACACACACACACACACACGTCACAGCGGATCATTCTGCATTAATCTTCAGCATGTGTGAATGAACTGTACATACTGGCAGCTTTCTGCACATGCCATTTTTTATGCTCAAGTGGCTGCTTTTGTGCCAGTGTTGCCGCATTTAGCCAGAGTGTGTGTGTGTGTGTGTGTGTGCGTGCGTGCGTGTATGTGTGTGTGTGTGTGTGTGTGCGTGCGTGCGTGCGTGCGTGTGTGCGTGTGTGTGTGTGTGTGTGTGTGTGTGAGTGCGTACATCCATGCGTGTGTGCGTAACCCCTGTGAGGCAAAAGGACAGTGGAGATCACACAGAGGTTAAACGCTTTATTTCTTGACTTGTCATCAAATATAGTACGTGTCTCTCTTTCTCTCTCTGCACCCTCTCCTCTTACATTCACACTGCTCTCCCTCAGTATCTCTCCTGCGATGGACGACACACAGGGAAAGAAAGCTCTGTCGCAGCATTATCCTGAAAAGCTCAGAGGGGGAAGGGGGACCCTGGTGGATGTATTGCATATAGCGCAACAATCCACCAGAGAGGGGGGGGGAAGATAGGAGTAACGTTTTATTTTTTAAAGGACGAAAAATATCAGGAGGGCTAAAGATAGGGAGAGAAGTGTGTTCTCATAATGATCTGTCGTTGTGTGGCTGCAGTGACGTTTCCATGGCATTGTGCTCCGTACTGAAGGTCGGAAGCAATGTACCCGCTCCATAAATAACACTGGCTAAGGCATTGTTTTTGGGTGATGCACAGGCCAGCGTCCGCCCACTGAACACCTGTCTCACCTTAGCTCTTAAAGGAGTAGTCCAACACTTCGGTCATGGATTTTGCTTATTTATTTTAAATATTAGTTTTTTCCCCCAAAGTGCAGGAAAATATAATATCTGAAGAGAGCCTAGCTTAGCATAAAGACTGGAAGCTGTAAAGCATGCTGCTGATGCTCCAACTGTACCACTCATCGTCACTCATTCAATTGCATTAGTGAACATGGTCATGTGCCGTTCTAAGGGGCGGGGGGCAACGGTGGCAAGTGCCCCTGTGACAATGAGCTTTGACCCCCCCTGTCGCCCCCATCCAAAAGAGGAGTTTATAATGATACTACAATTTAAGGTAGTGTTGTGCTGTCACTAGCCGAAGTTATCTGGAATGTATTTGGTTTTTCATAATGTAATTAAATAAAATGTTAACTACACTGAAACACATTCTGTTACAAAAAAGAATCAACAATGATGGTATTTTCAGTTTTTCTGACTATCACACCAATTTGTATTTGATTGATAATTTTCCATTTTCATGTATATGATATATTTTTCAAAATAGCCAAGGTACAATCTTTCCCAGATGAAACTCTTTGGTCACATGACCTAACCTGAAACTGCGGTCAGTATTTCACGTGCTAACAGCTTCTTTCTGCCGAGTCTAAGTGCAGCACTTCATTATTAAACTCCAGCGTGATATCACAGCATAATAACGATGAACAAAAATAACCCCCTGTGCCTCTGAGAATGAGGTCAAAATGACATTAGCGGTGCCGCAGCAGCGTTTGTGTCGGTGTGTGAGTGCTGGTGTGTGAGGGCTGGTGTGTGTTGGTATTTGTTTCTCTCCTTGAGGGACTGGGAATTTCCATCGCAGCCCGCTGCGTGGAGGTAAGGAGAGAGGAAGAGAGGGGGGAGGTTTTTCTTATAAAAGAGAGCACCATTCAGCTGAGACATCCACCTGAATGAGGCGAGCGGATCAATAAACGGATACGAGCGTGCCGAGCTCAGCAGAAAATGAAAAAAGGCAAAACGAGGGGGTGCACAAAGTTACCCCCATCCTCTCCTTCTTCTCCTCCTTATCCTCATTCTTCTTCTTCTTCTTCTTCTTCTTCTTCTTCTTCTTCTTCTTCTTCTTCTTCTTCTTCTTCTTCTTCTTCTTCTTCTTCTTCTTCTTCTACTGCTTCTTACTCTGATTTCCTTTCAAACTAAGCCCCTAACCCC
>NW_011337840.1:6439-8259 GCF_000735185.1 Notothenia coriiceps
AGGAAGGAGAGAACGGGGGGCGCTGAATAGCGATAATAAGCAATCCAGCACTCAGCTCTGAAATCGTGGTAATAAAGCAGCACGGGCTGTCAGTGGTGATGACGGGGAGAAAGGGAATGGGGGGGGAGGGTTGACTACAGAGTGTGGAAGAGAGGAGGACAAGGGGGAACGGAGAAGGGCAGAAAGAGGTGCTGCCGTTGCAAAAAATGTAGCATATTCATAACGAACCGGAGCTCTCATTTATTCTCCATCGCTCCCTCCGACATTCTTCTTCTGCGGGACGCTGGCAGGGACGGGCGACTCGCCCTATCTTTATCACCACGCTGGCACCGAAACTATTGACTGCAACATTTTCAAAGTCACCCCCAGCTGTCATACCGATGCCCCCCCCAGACCCGCCGTCCTATTTGTCTTTTTTTATACTCTCAATCCCTTTTGGTTCTTCGATCGCTTGTTTGGCTACCGTTGAATTTTCTGACTTGACAAGTTTTATGCATGAAAAACCTGCCAGCTGAATCTAGATGCAACACCAACGAAGAAGAGTGGCTGTCCACTCCTTCTGAACTCACTGTTGTCATCTGTTGTCCTTTATTTAGTGTGATGTTGTGTACATCAGTACTGAGCCTCACAGACCTGCAATGCAGCTGTACATGTATATGTGCTAAAACACATTTAGTACAATAAGCCTGCTAAGGACACCTGCATCATCACTTCTGCTCTTCACTTTAACTGCACTAGAGTGAAAGCATGCACTCTTTCTTGGAAATGTTGTTCACCTGTCCGCTTCTTTTAGTGTTTTATTGTTGTCTATGTCGGGGCATGGACAACCTTATCTCTTGCAAGAAGGTTGGTAGTGGACATAAACACAAAGTAGTGCAGGAATGAGTCCTAAAACCCTAAAATAAGTCAGCCTTTTACCTCTTCAGGTTTTCTTGTCCTGAAGTTAATTTTATTCTTAACCTGTTTTTGGTTAGATGCCGGGAAAAAGGTCTGTGGTTAACACAAGCAGGAGAGATGATCTTTAGTAAATACCCCGCTGGTGAAGGTCTGAAGCTTCTACTGTATGTGTCTTGAAAAGAGAGGTTGCTAACAAGTGGCTAAATGAGCTATACGTCATCACACCAAGCATTAGCCGCCTTTAGCTTAGCAGTGGTTAATGCTCAATGATGTGACCATGATTCGTTTCATTTATAGCCTAACGTTTTAAGAATCATAAAAGTGGTTTTAAAATGTGGAAATTACCCTTCTAAACAAAATACGTTTCATAAACATGTGTTTACCAGAGATCTTATTTTTTTAAATAAGCTAAAGTCGCATGGGAAAATCCCATTGCTTTGGTGGAGGGAGCTGTTGTGATGCTAAGTTCCATTTCGGCCTACAGACATACGTCATCGCTGCACCACTGTATTATATTGATTGCCACTTTAGCATTCTTTATTTCTACAGTACCTAAGCATGTCAGTTGAGAGTAGGGGGAAAACATGGTATGCCAAATGAAAGTGCCTGAGTAAATGCAGTTTTTTTGCAGAATGAAAACTGTGTTTTGCAAAGGGCTCACAACCCCCTGCATTGATCCTAAATATCATTGATTTGGACATCATTATTGGGGGTAATGGGCTGGAACATGCTTCTCCAAAATGCAATTTGTTATAATTGTATAGATGTTGTGAATTACATTTGAAATGACTCATGAGCTCCCTGCACAAGCCAAGCCACAAGGGGTCTGTGGATCGGTATCAACATGTAAGTCACACAGTGACTGGGTCAATATGCTGTCTCTGCGTATGGCAGAGTCCACAGAAAAAGTGTGTGGGGGGGGT
>NW_011337840.1:10582-15373 GCF_000735185.1 Notothenia coriiceps
CAAGTTTAGAACGGAAAATAAGATGAGGGAATTTAAAGATGAGAACATGACTTGCAGGAGAAGGTGAGACAGAATCACTAAAGGATTTGAAATATACATAACATCGCATTGCCCTTCGTCTTAGAGATCTATTCCCTCCTATTGATTGCCAGTGGCTGATCACACAATCATTACAGATTGGATTAGGTTATATGTTTTAAATATATTTATATCTTCCCAGATCATTAATGCCAGGTGGGGGGGGGGGCTCCATCCTCCAGTCGTTGCTTTTGTTCAACGTGTAAATCTGTTCCCCCCTCTAAATCACACTGCGACTGCACAAACACACACTTTCCAAACCTTTCCAATCTTAAGAGAAGCAGTCAGAAACAAGTGTGAGCTACATTTTGGGTGTTGCCATGGGACACAAACTCCACCACCCTGACCCCTTCTCTCCATGAAGGGTAAACTGTCCTGCATCAGTGTTGGGAGGAATTTCTCAATCAGAGTTTAAAGAGCTTGACAACGTATGACACTTTATGTTTCAGCCTTACTGGATCCTTCAAGACATTCCTCTAAAAACTCCTCTCGCAGTGCAGAGTTCTAGCAGCTCTAATGTTTCTTTAATATTTAGCAGATAGCAATGAAATCTGTATCCGGACTGAAGTGATGTGTGTTTACCACAGGGATACGTGTTTTAGAATGGAACAGTCTCTGCTCCGTAAGGAACAAATGCTTTCACCCCCACCTGCCAGGAACACATGTCTAGTGCTGACACACACACACACACACACACACACACACACACACACACACGCACACACACACGCACACGCACACACACACGCACAAACCCAGCAACCTACTGGATGCAGTGAGGTAGCTGCTTTAAAGTATCCTCCATAGCAGGACACACTGACCTCTGGATTTGTACTTATACTTTTAACTGTGTGATACATCGACTGAAGGAAAATCCAAATTTGGATTGAAAAGTAGGTCCCACATTAGGGTCACGCCTAATTAGGTTAAATCATGTTAACACTGTTAAGAATAGCCGGGGAAGAAAAGGACACACATTTAGACACAGAAGAGAAAAGGAGAAAGAGAGAAGGGTGGACTGATGCGCACTGACAGAAAGTCATAAGCATGGCCACATCTTTAAACATACTCGTGTTAAGTGGAGAGATTAAAATGAAGGGGAGAGCAGAGGAGAGAAGAGGAGAACACACTGCAGTGATTTGAAATCCTCCCCCTCCAGTAGAAACTTTACGCGACACAATGCGCAGTGGCCACAATTGTTCCAAAAATGGGTACGTATGCGCAGCGCCAGAGCGAAAAGAAAGAAGAAACAAAGAAACAAAGAAAGAATGAAAGAGAGAGAGAAAGGAAGAAAGAAAGAAAGACAGATAAAGAAAAAGAGAGGACGCGCACGCTATCATGCGCAAAAAGGTGGTTGAGCAGTGGAAGAAAGACACTTGTCCAGCAACTTACCCGTGCGTATTTGGAGGAGTAGGGATCCTCAAACAGCGCCCACATGAAGGGCCGCACCACGGCCCACCTGGTGGCCCTGCGGCCGTCCTCCTGCATGCACAGCCGCTTCAGGTCTCCGTCCGCCCCGCCGGTGAGCGCCGGGTCATCCTCGGGCGCGTCCGGCTCGGGCTGCTCGAAGCTGTCCAGGGCTTCCTCCGCGTCGCGATGCTGCCGGTAGTTCATCCAGCAGCATGCCTCCACGTCCGTCTCATCGATGCCCCAGAAGGCGAGCTCCTCCTCGAAGAGCGGCCCGCACACATCGTTGGGGCAGTGGAGCTTCCCGGTGCGGTAGTAGTTGAGGATGAAGGCGAAGGTGGCCGGGTGGCGGTCGAAGAAGAACTCGTCGGACTTGGGGTCGTAGTCGAAGTTGCTGTAAGCGTCGGGTTCCGTGAGCCAGGAGAGGCGCGTGCCAGGCAGCGTATTCAGGGTGCTCCGGTAGGTCTCGTGTCGGATCCCTCCACAGTTGATCACGATCTTCTCGCTATCTGACGCGGAGCAAGTCATGGCTGCGCTGGAGCATGCTTCGGTCGGTGCGCCCGACTGCTGCTGCTGTTGCGGCTACTGGCCCCCGTCCCCATCAACCGCCGGTCCCCTCTCTGCAGGCTGCTGGTGCTCCGTCCCGGCAACTGCAAGGAGTCAACTGAGCTGAAGAGGAGAGAGGTGGGGAAGGAGGAGTCTGCCTGTGTGTGTGTGGGGGTGTGTGTGTGTGTGTGTGTGTGTGTGTGTGTGTGTGTGTGTGTGTGTGTGTGTGTGTGTGTGTGTGTGTGTTGTGTGTGTGTGTGTGTGTGTGTGTGTGTGTGTGTGTGTGTGTGTGTGTGTGTGTGTGTGAGTGTGTGAGAGAGAGAGAGAGAGAGAGAGAGAGAGAGAGAGAGAGAGAGAGAGAGAGAGAGAGAGAAAGAGTATGGGATGCGGATGTTATGAATCAATAGCTGTGCCCGCTAACTGACTGATTGACTGGCTGATTGAATGCATATTACCGGATCATTTCATGTTATTAAGCTCAGGACTGCCTGCCGCTGATCAGATGCTTTTCCTCGGGCTCTTTTGGCTCTCAGGCAGCTCTCTGGAGAATCTGCTGCATCCTTGGATTCCACTGCAAGATTCATTGAGCTGAGAAGCAGAGAGACAGAAACTAGATGAGCTGTTTTTCTTACAGCAAATGTCATATGGGCTCCTTTATCACACACATTGTTGACCTAAAACATATGTCCTCTAGTCTGTACTCCACTTTTTCCGCCAGATGTTGATCTTGCTGCAGGGATTTGCATCAGGTCGAACACTGATGTTGGTGATCCAGAAACTGGGACATTTCGTAAGAAATCCCTTTATTGTCATTGCACCATGGTGCAACGACATTGAAAAAATGCTCAGAGTTTGAGATGTGACGGTGGCAATGGGAGATTATTTTCTTCAGAGTATATTATAATTATAATTAGTCTTATAAAGTTTTCTTTGTCACTGTACAATATTTCTGAGGTAAAGGTCCTGACCCCCCTCACCTTTCCCTCCACGCCTTTGCATTTTCTTCAAAAACTTCCATCTAGCTAGATAGTTAGCTTCAGTGGGTGTTTCGCAATGTCAAGGATGCTTCCTTGGTAGGACATGTCTTCCGAGTCAGGTCCTTCAGAAGCGAGGTAAGAATCCTTCCTAGCCTCGGAAAACGAAGAATGGTGGAACAGGCTAACAGGTGTGCAGGTGTGCGTCATATGCGAGGCCCCGCCTTAAATGGAGCGCGATTTCCGCCAAAGATTTTGGAAATTGGTCCGTGCGCAATGCATTGTGGGGATTTTAAGACCGCGGCGCGGAGGATGCACATGTGCAGCCTTGACATTTCCCACAACGAAGGACGCCGGCCTCGGTAGAATTCCAAGGATCCTGGACATTGGAACAGTCCTTCGGCGGGACTCGATGACGAAGCATCGTTGAAAAAGTGGCTCTGGAGCAGCCTTCCTCGACAGTGAGAAACACCCAGAGGCTTCTAAACAGCAACTATGGAGTGGTGCAGTCATGACTTATTTTCTTAGGCTTAACCGGAAGTTAGCATTGCAAGGGCTCACTCTACAAAAAGTAATGGGATGTTGAATTGGATTTTTGAATATTGCAGAAAATAAGATCAGTGGCAAACACACATTTATGATATTTACAAGTTTTTTTTCAGCAGGATAATCTCCACATGTTAACACCACTTTAAGAAAGGTTAGCGCTTAATTGCACCAGAGGTAAAAAGCTAAAGTTAGGCTTTAACCACACACAGGTCTGCCCCTCCCGCAGATCATGCAGACTGCGTGGGGCCTCATCTTGCGTAGGGGGCCTCATCTTCATGTTCAATTTGGAGAGGCTTTTAAGTCTCATTTAGCAAACTGTTAGCAACCCATTTTGTTCAACAAATTAAAGCTTCACCAGTGACGTATTGCTATGTCGTAGGACGAAACGCAAACATCTCTTCAGCTTGTGTTAACCACAGACCTTATTTCAAGCAGTTAACCAAAAACCTTTGACTTAGAGACGAGCGATCCAGAAGTTCTATAACTTAAATCAGGTTTGTCAGACTAATTCTTGCACCACTCTATAACATGTATATTGCCGTTGGTTAGCAGCAATGTTGTCATGACTCAAACACTTGCATATCGTGTAATGTCATAACAACGGCTCACATGTTTCTGTGGAACACACTTTACAGTAACTTTAAATATGTGTAGCCTTTCTATATACTGTATTAGGAGTACATTAACCACAGCTACATTTGAACTGCACACCTGAAGACACTATTCATTTTCAAACTGGAAGTCTTCAGACCTAACCCAGGCTGACTCAGGTGACATCACTGGAGGACATTCATCAGACGTCACACAGCTCCCTCTGAAGGCTTCATACAGCTACTCAAGTGCCATATGCAACGGTACTGGCTAACATCTGGAGAGGCAATTAGATGTCGGGATCCCCTTTAAAATGTCCTTATCTATGAGAGAGCAGAACACACATGTGTAGTATATGATCATATTTATACGGTTTTTAAATCACAAGGGTTGTGATGAAGCATCATCAGCACTTAAATATACTTAAAGCTGCTCATACTGCAATATGGTTCCTCTGAAAGTGTTCAATTATTGATGTGATAATGTGTCAGCGTTTTACATTTTCTAAAATCACATATATGTAGTCAAGTACAACGTCTCTAAAAGAATACAAATACTGAGTACCTCAACCACTCTATTCAAGATTGGGTTTAGTGTCCTGCATAAAAATGAGTCTCCTTTACCCCCCCCCCCCGTGTGTGTGAGA
>NW_011337841.1:0-3037 GCF_000735185.1 Notothenia coriiceps
GAGGAAGTGCAGTTACATCTAAATAGGATGCAAGGATGATGAATGAGGGATAATGAACACTTGCCTTCAAAGGTATTTTCTATCAGTACTTTACTCCACAACAACTTTTTACTTTGACTTCTTACATGTTGAACCCAAATACCTGTACTTCCTACTTCTTACATGTTGAACACAAATACCTGTACTTTCTACTTCTTAGATGTTGAACTCAAATACCTGTACTTTCTACTTCTTACATGTTGAACACAAATACCTGTACTTTCTACTTCTTACATGTTGAACACAAATACCTGTACTTTCTACTTCTCACATTTTCCAAACAGGCTGGTTCCTTTAGTCTGAATGTGTGTTTGGTGGCGTGATCATTATTATTTAGAGTCATTTCGTGCCTATTGATTTGAACACGATCCGTTTATCCATAATTTCCTGGTCTTCTCTAAAGAAGAGGGACCAATGAAAACGTTGTCATGTTGCCGTTGTTCAGCATGGAAACATTCATTAGCTAACAATGACATTATTGTTCTATTAATATAAAGGGAGGTCAGGTACTCTTTAAAACAGCTGCTAGTTATGGGTACTTTTTACTGAAGTACATTTCAAAGCCCTCTTTACTTTGACTTGAGTAAAGAAGTTTAGTCAGTACTTCTACTTTTACCTGAGTCTGTTTAAACACGAGTATGCTATCTGTACTTCTACTTGAGTAAAGGATGTGGGTTCTTTTGCCCTCTCTGGAGGCCGCTGACGTGCACGGAGTATAAATCAGTGTTCATAGTAATGTACAGGCTGTACTCGCTGTTGTTGTTTCTCCTCCTTCAGCTCACCTGGACACTCTGTTCTGTACTCAATCACTGTGGAAGCAGCTAGAACAGTGTCAGAACATAATATATAATGGCTTCTGTGTGGGCATATTTTATATTGAGAAGCTGTAATAAATGAATCACTTGATTAAACAAAATGTTGTCCTTGGAGAACATAATTCCACTTTAAATAAACTCAAAAAATATCAAAATGCACAAAATGAAAATGTGACCCCAAACCCTCTTCTTTATGGACCGATATATAAATAACTAATGTATCAGTACAACTAACATGTAACAAAGAATTGTACCTAAAAGTCAAAGTAAGGTCAAGTTAATGTCCAGGAGATTGGTTGTTCGATATACATTTTGGTTGTTTCAAGGCTACAAAAGTTAGTTATTGAGGGAACTTTGGGGTTTTAGCCATTGGAGACCATTTAGGGGTGGTTGTAAACCAGTGGGATAATGACCTGATCCTCAGATCAATCAAGACTGGACCGCCATGTCTTCCTTCAATAGCCGTTGTGTCCTTGGGTAACAAACTTCACCCTAAATTGCTCTTGTGGGTATTGTCCACAGTATGGATGTATTACACGTCTCATATACAGTCTATAATATGTAATGTAAAGCGCTTTGAGCACCTGTACAAGTGCTAAAATATGAATTGAATTATTATTATTATTTACATGCACACAAACCTATATAACACATACTGTGGGAAAGGTACAAAAGTGATAATTCTTGTCTATAAATGTAACCGCAGAAAATAAGTTGTATAAACTATTACGGATGAAAATAGAAACTGCTTTTCTCTACTGAGGACAAATGTGTTTTCATTGCCAGTCTTGAATGCTTCTACAGAATTATTGTGTGCAGTTGAAGGCCGCGGTGTGACCTAGTGTGCTCGTGCTTTGTAAAAATGCACAGCTAAGAATGAAAGTACACCGAGTACCCAACTTGCCCTCTCTGTACTGCGGGCCAGTTGTCTGTTTTGACACTCTTTCACCACATTAATCTTCTGTTGCACAACGGGGAGGCCACGGCCTGCGGCTAATCTGGGAAAGAATGCAGACAGATGTATTAACAGCAGGAGGGAATGTACTCGCTGTCATGATACACAAACTGTAAGAACAGGGTTTGTTCAGTCGCTGCAGCCTTCGTGGCGGTTCAAAGAGGTCAGTGAGGCGAGGGTTAAAGGTGTTCTGATAAAGGACTGTGACTCATCTACAGGCAGCACAAAGTGTTCAGAGAAAGACAATCTGCAGCGAGAGGAGAGAGAGGGTTGTAAATATCAGCGTTAAAAAGTTTAGATTATGATGTCAGTGCTTGCATGAAGGTGTTGGGTTACTGAACACATGGTATTTCCTTAATCAACAAACTCCTTATAAACACAGACGATTGGAACCAGAAAATACAATTAGTTGAAACGGGGGTCAGAAAGCATAACCTAGAAAATAGCTCTCCCGCGAGTCATCCTTTTTCAGCGTTATTATAAGTGACATCAAATATTATGGCGATATATATAAATATAACCATATATTTAAATAGGTATATTCTTCGTAGAAATGTTTAGAAGAAAATTGTGGTCGCATAAATATTATTGTTGTCTATATTTTCTACTTTTTCCTGGTATTGCTTTTCTTATTGGAGTGTCTACTGATCTGTCAGGTTTTTGCAAGCATTATGCAAGAGTAGAGATTTCAATTGAGAATTTGCACTTGGTTTAAACCAGGGGTGTCAAACTCAAGGCCCGGGGGCCAAATCCGGCCCGTGACTTCATTTTCTGTGGCCCCTGCAAAGAGCTTGCAAAGAATTAGCCCGGTGTAGTCCGTAACCAACGTGGTGCCGGCCAACATTGAATTCTGATATATTTTACTACATAATATAATGTAATAACGGAGACGTAACCTAATAATAGTCTATCCCATTATTGAAAGTCTAATTTGAAGCTGACTTCACATCTTCAATTCCGTTTATTAACGTTTAGAGAAGTTACTCTTTACAGGTGTGTTTATTAATTTTTTCTTTTTTTCTAATTTTTTCTTTCGGTTTAAGACCTTTTTTTAAGTTTTTAGTTTTTTTTCTTCACTGTAAATATTTTTCCTCCACTTTAATTTTTTTCTTTGTAAATTTTTTCAGGTTTAAGACTCTTTTTTTCAGTTTACAACTCTACGTCAATACCCTTGTACATCAAATACCGTTTAGCACGAAGACATTTATTATGTACATTGGTATTATAT
>NW_011337841.1:3070-6518 GCF_000735185.1 Notothenia coriiceps
CACTTAAACCACTGCCTCACATTCACTTAAACCACTGCCTCACATTCACTTAAACCACTGCCTCTCATTCACTTAAACCACTGCCTCTCATTTAGGGCTGCACGATTTTGTGAAAAAATCTAATTGCGATTTTTCTGACAAATATCGCGATTCGATTTGCGATATTTGTTTTTAAGCGACCCAACGGACGTTTATCGTAAAATGCGGCCATAACTCCGGATAGGAAGGTCGCATCAACGTGCTCCCGTCTCTAGCACCCCCGCAGCCCGAGCTACGAGTGAAAGAACTAAACTTACATGAAACTTCCGTTGGGTTGCTTTAAAGTCAAGCTTCAGTTTAAGACTCACCCTGTGATAGAAACATGTGATGGAGCATTACTAACCTGACTCAGATGGTTTCACCAAACCATCTAGGAGAGCTCCATTGGAAGCCATTTGGAAAGGGCAGGCACTTTCAAAGATACTTGGCAGGTGATTGGATCAATCTGTCTATCACCTTCTATCATGGGCCACTTCTGATTGGTTAACAATGGCTGGTACATGTGGAGCACAGCACTTCTGATTGGTGTGGATGACTGACACACAAGAACAAAGAAAAAGTTTAAAAAAGCCTATTTGATAATTGCATAATTTCAAATCGATTAATCGTTCAGCCCTACTCTCATTCACTTAAACCACTGCATCACTTTCACTTAAACCACTGCCTCCCTTAAACCACATTTACTTTATTCTCCCTTTACTCAAACCCATATGTATGTATCCATCTGTGCATGATGGAGTCCCTTAAAGTCCCTCAAGTGAATATTCTCTTTATTCTGTGTGCACAAAATAAAAAGATACCACCTTTAGGGACTTTACTGGCTCTGTAGTTCATCCATCCGCCCCTTCATCCTTCATTTTTCAGTTCTACAGACGGCCTGTATTCTCTCTCTGTGTCTTTGCACCTCTGTCAAAAAAAAAAGTTTGAATAAAGAGTTGATTGACGGGCACCATCTCTGGCTTCTATGTGCATCCATGACCTCTCTCTCTGCAAATGCCTGAGCTTTCTGAAGGACATACCAATGTTTTGTTTTGCCTTTTCAGTTCATTTTACGCAACTTTAGTGCTGACATTTTCAAATCATGCTTTAAGTTTTATAATCTTTCCTACTTTTTATGTTATTTTGGTTGTTTTTGCTTTTATTTTAAGCAACATTTGGATTATAGGGAAGGTAGACACTTATTTTAAACACGTTTGATTAGTTCCTACTTTGTTACAGTGGCCACATGAAAAGCAGGAAAGATGCTTAAAATAATCCATATCGTGGCATGATTTTGTATATTTTTGGTAAACGCAATTATATCAAATGTAGTTGATACTTTAGTTATACTATATGGGCTGAAACTGAAAGTAGAGAATGACAAAAAAAACAGAAATGCTAAATTATTATTAATGTCTGATTTCATTCATATCTAAAAGCTGCAGTGGATTGTAGCTCCTACAAGTAATACATGCATGTTCTCTACTAAATCTGTTCCTAAATGTTCTCATCATGCATGTTCTGCTCGACACATACAAACGTTAAAATTAGCCGCTAATAAACGCCATTTTTGCTCCTAACTCCCTTCATCTGCATGTGTTGATAGTGTACACCAGGGGTGTCAAACTCAAGGCCCGTGACTTCATTTTCTGTGGCCCCTGCAAAGAGCTTGCAAAGAATTATACGTTTATTATACGGTTACATGATGGTTTACAGAAGCACGTTGCCCATAAACTACATTTCCCATGCATCTCAAATTTGACTTTTTTTCTCAGAATTTGACTTTTTTTAAATGTTTCTTTTTTAATTTCACCTCCTTTTTTTAAATGTCACTTCTTTTTTTTGATTTTGACTTTTTTTCCAGAATTTGGCTTTTCTTTTTTAATTATTTTGTGACATTCTCATTGAAGAGATTTGCAATTATTTGCCCTAAACTTCTACATTCAGTCGAAGTTAATTCTGAAGTCATTACCCTATCTGTTAATAACCCAATGCAGAGGCAATAATGTAATATAATACATTATTTTATATAGTCTTAAAGTTACAACCGGCCCTTTGAGTGCAACCATAATGCTGATGTGGCCCGCGATGAAATTGAGTTTGACAGCCCTGGTGTACACACCGTGTGTCACTAGCTGGATAATGAACCTGTTTGCATGTCCGCTCTGTAACCATTAACAGATTTAACAACACTTCTGTTTTTTTTAAAGTTCTCCTTCCCCTTTTTGTCGTTGTGAACCTACAAATGTCATTTTTGGTCACATGACTCTCTTATTCATCACAGGAGACTCCGACTATCACATTTCTCTCCACAGCATGTGTAATGATGAGTCTTCATGTCATATATGATATAGGGGAATTTCACTGTTGTTGTTGTTTGTTTGTTTTGTGTTTTGGTGCGATGGGCTGAAACAGAAATTAGGGATTTATAGAACAGACAATTTACCGTCTATATTATCTGCCTGCTTCCTCTGAAATCTACTTGGAACGCTTTTGGATTTTAACGTTGAGTCATGTTGTAGCAGAGAGTAGAAATAAGTTGAATGCAAACTTAATGAGACCCTGTTACGCTTTTTGGGGGGTTTTCCCTCTCCTATGGTGTGTTGTGTTTATATAAAACAGGTTACTCTACAGATTAGACAGGAATAAATTATATATATTATATATTAGCAAAAATACACAAATAAACATTGATTTGATAAACAAATACCAGGGATTTAATTGAAAGTAAGTCAGAAAGAAAGAAGTCATATTGAGCAATATGTTTGTATATAAATGCATATTATCTTTTAAAATACAGTATGAGTTGGACTTGTATCCACAGTGACATAATTAGAACTACACGATTACATTACCGACTACAAATACAGTTAATGTGCAACCCTGGATTTTATACTTACATTAATAATATAATAACAAATCATTGAATCCGTGATAGACAAAATCCGACAACCTCCCTGCATTCACCAGTCCCTTAATGATCTCATATTTCATTATGGATTCATTCATAAAGCATGTGCTGTTGTTGGTTATCCGTCATCAGTGAGAATCTGTTAACTGTTTGTCTGTTTCTGTCTCCTTTCCCGTCGTCTGTGTGTGTGTGTGTGTGTGTGTGTGTGTGTGTGTGTGTGTGTGTGTGTGTGTGTGTGTGTGTGTGTGTGTGTGTGTGTGTGTGTGTGTGTGTGTGTGTGTGTGTGTCGCCCTCTCTCGCTCTCTCACTCTCTCTGTGTGTGTGTGTCCTCCCTCTGTCTCTCTCTATGTCTCTCTCTCTGTCTCTCTCCCTCGTTCTCTGTCTGTGTATGTGTGTGTGTGTGTGTGTGTGTGTGTGTGTGGTGTGTGTGTGTGTGTGTGTGTGTGTGTGTGTGTGTGTGTGTGTGTGTGTGTGTGTGTGTGTGTTCTCTCTCTCTCTCTCTCCTCTCTCTCTCTCCCA
>NW_011337842.1:0-1814 GCF_000735185.1 Notothenia coriiceps
CCTCATTCCAGCCTTTGCAAAGGAAAGATTTTCTTGAACATTATAAGGTATTGTGAGGTGAAACAAAAAAATAAGTGATCTTCGGCAGAACAAATAATGTTTAAAGGCAGTGACTTAATGAACATATTGAAAGAGTTGAGGTTTTAACGTTTTTAAGTGTTTGGTTGAAAGGCTTGATGTTGAGGAAATGGTACGGAGTTGTGAAAAGGTGATACATATTAGCAAAAAAACAGAGCTAGACCTGACATTGTTGGGGAGGTATTAATGATGGTGTTTGAACGGCTGAGGCAGGGATGTTGTGAGGGTATCTTATAGGTGGAAGCACATGCAGAGGGGAAGGGCAATAAGTTGTCTGATTTAAGTACAAGTACTGTATATGCCTACTTTAAAGTGGTGATTAAGTAGCTTACAGTATTTGAAAAAATAATTAGTTATATTCCACCACTCTAATTCAACAACATTTAAATCCATTATTTTACATCCATTCAAAATGCATTCATGTTTGAATGCTGATTGTAAGTTGCTTTGGATAAAAGCAGGAGCTAAATCAAATTTTGTGCAATGCTACATGTTAATAAGAAGGCCTACATATCTAATATGATAATACATCAGAATGTAACATTGGCAAGGGCCTTTCTAATGCCTAATGAATACTTCTTTGCAAATGTTTTATTGTATTCCAGTTATTGCATTTGGTGTTCCTACTCATTTCCATAGTACTGCCCTGCTCCTGACCCTCGTGGGAAAGCCCTCCCATTGAATTCCCTTCCCCCATTTGTTTCCTTATGTGCTAATATTCTGATTACTTTAGATCTCCCAGGCTAGTTTTATTTTAGAATTGTTGAATATCTTAGTGGGCCTGTAAATATGTTATAAATGCTAATTAAAGGCTAATTAACTTGACTATTGACTTGACAATTGACTTTGTGAGAAATACAACTTGTAGGAGCATCTCACTATTGCCTTTCTTTACACACTTTGAGTTCTGCTGAAGTTGTATACAATTTAGCCTTGCAAGCAAGACCCTTCATGATCAGGCACGAAACCCTTATGTAAAGTCCAAATTACATTTGTGAGGAGGGATATAATATGAATACAACACTTGATGAATGCTAATTACATGCTCCACTCACAGGGAGTAATAAAACAAGCTCCCGATGGAGGCTTTCCAAACCACTAGGCAAGCACAACTCATACTAATGAGCGCCAACTCATTTGTTGTGATATTGAACAGAGAGTTGTTAATAGCAGCCATCCTCTCCCCTCAAAATAATTATTCTAATCGCTCATTTCAACGGTGATTAAAAGGCTCTCACCTGGCCGTTTTTATGGGACCTCAGTTACAAAACATATGTTTTGGGACCTGCGGCCAACAGGAAGTTGTTTGTTTACCCTCTGCTATCTAAAATCTTTGAAGAGACACTTCTCTCCTTCTGGACAGGTTACTTTCACTGCTAGCAAAGGATCATCATGTGACAAAATAGTCTAGTTGAGTACCCCAAAGTTTTATGTTGTGTTACTTGTGTATGTGGTCCCCAGCACATAGTAACATCCGGATGCTAACTTGCATATCTTGGGCAATTTGCACAATTAAGTCCTGTTAACCCTTAAGGCCTATGGCGTTATATTTGTGCCTCTATCCTGAGCACGCAATGAAACATGTTGAGCCTAGAAAATGCGATTGAGCGCACACTTGAACATTTTTGAGCACAGAGAAATATATTTTCTCTCATAAAACTCCTGCTCCGTGCGCAAGCAGACCGCTGCACGCGCTCTCTCTCCCTCGCTCGCTCGACCTCTCCACCCTGTGCGCG
>NW_011337843.1:0-1615 GCF_000735185.1 Notothenia coriiceps
AAGTGGCGTACACTTAGCGTACCTTGGTATCCCTTGGCGTACCTTAGCGTACCTTGGTGTCCCTTGGCGTACCTTAGCGTACCTTGGTGTCCCTTGGCGTACCTTAGCGTACCTTGGCGTCCAGTTTACCAGATCTGAGACCGAGCGGACTGAGCACATTCCTGTTTTGTCCACTGGGAGATTCACCTGAAGCTGTTAAGGAGGAACAGGAAGCAGTTTGAGGTTCCTTGTTGGTGGTCCTAACCCTCAGTCCTGCCTGCTGATATCAGTACAGAGGTTCCCCTAGGGTCAGTCCATAGGGGCCTTTGGACTTAGCTAGGGAGCCAGAAGGTCAGCGGTTCAAGACCCTGAACGACCCAGTACTGAGGTGCCCTTGAGTAACGCCCTGAATCCCTGACTGCTCCCCTGGTTGGGAGCAACCTGTTGCTCGACATCTCTCCGTTTAACAGTGTGTTTGTGTTCAGTCCTGCTGTGCATGTGTGTTGTTCTGTGTGTAATCACAACCCAGTGACGATGACCTCTGACCTCTCAGGTTCTTCCTCCTCCTGCTGTTTCTGTGTTGACCTCCACCTTGACGGTCCAGCATCTGAACTCTGACCTCTCCTCACCAGCAACATGGATGTGAAGCGTTTTGGCGGTGCTCTCTGCAGGATCCCTGACACCTAGACTCTCCGGACCGCCTCCCACTCGCCTTCACATCCTCTCCCGACCTCTGGGCCGACGGCGGCCACCATGTCGGAGGGGCTACTGCAGGTCAGAAGATCAGGGTTACTGGGGGGGTGGGGGTTACTGTCAGACCAGGGGTTCTTTTATCCCACAGTTTAAGAACAACCTGATGGACCAAAGTCGAGAGTGAACCAGTACAGAGTATCCAGAAACACTACCTAGTCTTTAACTATAATCAGAATACTTCTTTACCCCCCAGGTGCAGATTGCTCCATTTTAGTTTTATACAAAAATGTAAGTGTAACGAATGTGCTCTTTGGACCACACAGTGTCAAGAGGTAGATATTAGTATTAAAGATGTCAGTGCTGGACTTAATATAGATGGGACGGCCGGGGCGAGGGAGGACCCGAGCCAATCAGTGAACAGCGTCACGTTGACCTGTGGTACAAAGGGTCATGATGGGGCTGATGATTTAAATCAGAGTGGACTGTTGTTCAGGTATAAGGCAACCCTAGTTCAGCCCCATCTGAAGGGGGGGCGGTGCTGATTGAATCTCGAAAACACAAATATAAAAAGAGGATAGTTGAATACTGGATTCTGATTGGTCGATATGGACATTTCCTCCTGCTGAGACCGCTGACCCCGCATGTGTCCCTGTAGGTGGAGATCCCGGACTTTGGCGGCAGCGTTCTGGTCAGCCTGAACCAGCAGCGTCTGCGCGGTCAGTACTGCGACGTGTCCGTCCTCGTGCAGGGTCAGGCCTTCAAGGCCCACCGCGCCGTGCTGGCTGCCTCCTCGCTGTACTTCAGAGACCTCTTCAGCTCCGACTCCTCCTCCTCACCCTCTCTCTCTCTCTCCTCCTCCTCCTCCTCCGTCCGTCCGTCCGTCCGTCCGTCCGTCCGTCCCGTCCCGTCCCGTCCCGTACCGTCCGTCCGTACCGTACCGTAC
>NW_011337844.1:0-1278 GCF_000735185.1 Notothenia coriiceps
CCCCAGCGTCAGAAGCCCCGGCAGCAGCCTGGCTTCCCGCCCCAGCGTCAGAAGCCCCGGCAGCAGCCCGGCTCCCAGCCCGAGCAGCCCAGCTCCCCGCCCCAGCCCCAGCAGCCCGGCTCCCCGCCCCGGCCCCAGCAGCAGTCCGGCTCCCAGCGTCAGAAGCCCCAGCAGCAGCCTGGCTCCCCGCCCCAGCAGCAGTCTGGCTATGAGAACCAGCAGCCTGAGCAATCAGGATACTTGTCAGACAACCTGAACAAGACCTATGGTTCTTACATGCAGAGACGGGCTAACCGGTTACCGATGCCTTCCTTCCCATCCAAGAAGTTGCCCTGGCAGAAGTTGCCCTGGCAGAAGTTGCCCTGGCAGAAGTTGCCCTGGCAGAAGTTGCCCTGGCAGAAGTTGCCTGGGCAGCCGCGTTACCTGCCTAAGTTCATGAACAAGAAGCAGCAGCCAAACCTCATTGATTATGAAACTGTTGCCCAAGGAGTTGCTTCCCAAATGGCTTCAAATGGGTAAGTTTAGCTAATGCTGTTTTATTGGAAAGATAGACAATCTGTGTAATCTGTCCACCTTGACTTTCTTCCAGGTACAGCACCAATGGTGACGAAAGAGGCTATGGCTATGAACTTGCTCAAGTCCAGAGCAGCGATGGGCAGGGTATGCATTTGAACTCTGCAATATGACTCAAGCTTTTAAATACTGAATTTACAAAGTCTGTTTTTGTGTTTTAGGTGACACTGAAGGTTCGTCATAGACTGCTTTCAACTGAGCCCTGTATTGCCCTTTCAAAATAAAAAAGTTTATCAATTCATGGTTTACTATTTTGTTTATTCCCTCCTATACATCAAAATTCTGCCTCTACAACATTCGTTTGTTTTTGATGAACTGAAGGAGCAAGTATTTTCAAAAAGCTGAAAGGGGCTTTAGTTTTTGAAACTGAAAAGTTGTTTTCACTTAAGAGATCCATCGTTCTCTCAGGACGGTAACACAACTACAGACATTCTGTAATGCTGAAGATTAACCTAACAAAGGATTTACAATTGGCAGAAACGTTAACATCTAAGCCTAAAAGCATTTTATTTACCTATTACAATATGCAGTATTTGAATGTACTGTTTATTTTTACATAATGGTTTACGATCAGCATTTATTGCACTTTTATTCTTTCCCTATATTTATATTACTTGCATTAATATAATGTACACAATTACAGTGTTGCTATTGAGCATAATGACACAGCCCTAATGAGATATTCCTAAATTGACTAAAGAATTT
>NW_011337845.1:0-2112 GCF_000735185.1 Notothenia coriiceps
TATATATATACTTGGAGAAATATAACAAAGTACATCAGTATTTCCTTCCATGTTGAGTGTAGGTGGAAAGCTCTTGTGCTCCACTACAACCATGACTGTAACACAACCAGAGGCAGAATGACAACAGTCGCACGTGGAGCAACATTCTGTGATGTAACTGGGACGACCTCTTACCGAGAACCCCACAAGCGTTGCTGTCCAGCGTCCCGCCGTGCCCCATCTTCAGGCTCTGCTTCTTCCTCTTCCGCAGGTTTGGGTTTTCGACACCAGCCTCTGGAAGACACATGAAAACAAACCGCTTCACTATCAGTTTCAACAGACACACAGTCCCTGTATTTCCAGATTCCCACCTCTGTGGAATTACCCCTGAGTAAAACTTCTTTGAGAGAGTTCAGCACGTCTGCTGAAGTCGGCCCTTGTTTTTTATATATCGCAAACAATCCATTTAAAGCCTGTAGTTTAGTTAAGGAACTATTGCTGCTGATGATTCCTGCCATGCCTGTTTTTTTCTTCTTCATGTGACACTCTTCTTCTTCTACGGTTTATGGTTCAGTTACCAGCTGCGAACCGTTCGCCACCTGCTGGTGCATCATTATTTCTTGTTTGGGCTCCAAGCCGAAACAGCGTTGTTGTTGTTTTATCAGAGGTGGAAGAAGTACTCAGATTATTTACTTAAAAGTAAAAAAAGTATCAACATAAAAAATGCATTATGCAAAATGAGCAATTTAAGTAAATAATATTATTTGTTGGTTTAATGTATTAGTAATGTTTAATGTTTAATTTATAATAATGTCTGTCGATTTGAATGTTATATTAATCAGCTAAATCTGCAAAGTAACTATAACTAAATCCAATTGCCCACCAAATGTAGTGGCCCACATAAAGTAGCATAATGTGAAACAATGAAGTAAAGTACAGGTACCTCCGTTGGTTTTACCTCAGTTCAGTAGGCCCTACTTGAGTAAATGTATGTTGTTACATTACACCACTAGTTTTTATTATATAACATCATATTAAAATATCGCTTATTAAAGTTCATTAAGTTCAACCTAAATTAAATACGTTTAATTTAGAGAAATGTTCACGTTATCAAAACTACATTGACCAAGATGCTTTGCGCCGATGTACACTTCCTGGTTACTTTGTCGCTTGGCTTCCTTTGCCTGTCAGCTGGGCTGTCTGCGACAACAATAACTGCCAGGAAGATACTTGTGCTGCAGTCTCTGAGGTTTGTGAGGGTTTTACTTGAAGATGACTTTGTTATTTATTTAGCTAAACTCCCACAGGCTTCCGTAGTTTACAGGACGGTTATCCGTTTGAAAGCGCTGCGCGAGTCTGCTTTTACTCGCTCCCGAAACTCTCATTCAACATTTGGCAATTCAAGTTTACTTGCTTATCTCCACGATGCAGCTATTGTATAATAAAAATAATACATTTTCTAAAACTATGGAAGCAATATGTCAGTTCGGCTCACACATTAGGATGTATTTCATTCAGTGTTGTGCGTTTTTGTGATGTGGACTTCCTTCCGACTACTATCAAACATAACAGTCAAAGCACTTCTTAAAGTTTGAATTCATATTAAGTTATGATCCTAGGTCAGATATTGCCGAATTGATGAGGTAGATCTAGTGGTGTAGGGTGCATTGCAATTGTTATGTTACAGTGTATGTGTTCATGATGTAGGCTACTCTAAACTACTGTAGTGTTTCTTGACTTGAGGCTGTCATACTTTCAAGAAAAGTGTCAGTTGTTAGCACAAGGGAAGAAGAGTCTTACATGAAGAAGAAAAAAACAAGCATGGCAGGAATCATCAGCAGCAATAGTTCCTAAAACTAAACTACAGGCTTTAAATGGATTGTTTGCGATATATAAAAAACAAGGGCTGACTTCAGCAGATGTGCTGAACTCTCTCAAATAAGTTATTTTCATAGTCATAGACTCACCAAAATCACACTGGTGTTTGCTGTTCCCCTCTAGTGTGTGCTCACCAAAGCATTTTACTCTGGGCCCAGCAGGTAAAAAACGAAAGAGGGGCTTCCATATCCGGCAGCACCAACACCTTCTCTGCCGGATTTGGAACCCCCTCTTTAGTTTTTCACTTGCTGGGCC
>NW_011337846.1:0-2425 GCF_000735185.1 Notothenia coriiceps
CATGCGGCTTGTGGGTGCATGTGTGTGTGTCTGTCCTGTGTCCATTTCCCCTCATTTTGTGTGTATTACTCTTTGTGTGGAATAGTGTTTTCACACACACACACACTCACGCTGTCCCTTCACGTGGCAAAAAGGCGTTTCTCTGTCGTTTGATCAGGTCAAAGAAGCTGAAACAAAGCTTTGTGAACCCAGCAGCTGTAAATAGGACTGCTGCCACCTGACAGAGGAGCTCCAGCTTCCTGCCTCAACACCATACTCAGTGGACTGACATCAGATCAGTTTTATAAATACTTTACAACTGCAGTGACCACATTCAGACTGAAGCTGTGGAACATCAAACTGCTGAGATCAGTCCAGTCAAATCATTTTTATTTGGTTGGCTATTTATTAAATAAACATTTACAGCCCAGTACGATTCCCTCTTTTTTATACAAAACTATTCATGTATCAAAATATATTTGTAAGAATGTAAAGGTGTGTGTATTATGTTAACTCCCACTCCAACAAAAGCACCCTCCTCCAACTGCCTCACAAACTTACATACACACACTTTGCGTGGCATGAATATCGGCCTATAAGAACTGCTAATAAAAATTATAATTAATGTGCTTTCAATGAATCGTTTTACTGTGTAGGTGCAATGGTGCATATCACCATCTCAGTTGCTGCAATAGGGGAATAGAGTAAGGAGCAAAGGTCCTATGTACAAAGTATATGTGTGTGTACTGAGAGTGTGTGTGTGTCTGTGTGTGAGAGAGATAGAGAGAGAGAGTGTGTGTGTGTGTGTGTGTGTGTGTGTGTGTGTGTGTGTGTGTGTGTGTGTGTGTGTGTGTGTGTGTGTGTGTGTGTGTGTGTGTGTGTGTGTGTGTGTGTGGTCTGTCTTTCTTTGTGTCAGTACTATGGACAGGCCAAATACTTTTGTTATTTTTGGAAAGATACATTAAGCTCAGACAGAGGGGTGTCAATAGTGGGAAAAAACGAAAATAAAACAAGATTGACAATCCGTCAAAGACATGAAAGACTTCACCAATCTGAAAAATCCATATCATTTTTTTATTGGTGACCCACTAATTAACATAAAACTGCAATTTCCAAAATCATGGTGGACAGAGGCAACTGTGTTTAGCTCATTTCAGTAAAATGAACTCATACATTGAAATAATTATGCTGTGCTTTGAGTTTATCTGGTTTGACCATGGAGCACCATTTAAATGTATATACATTATATTCATTCAGTCAAAATCATAGTTATAAAAAAACACACTAAAAATCTGCAGCATGAAGCAATTGTTCAAAGGACATGTCTAAAACTGCCGTTTAGTGTTTAGTTTTATGTTTCTCTTTCTGTCACGGACTGCTCAGACTGTCTTGGATTGCATTTAATTAACATTCAGCTAGATTCTATACATATCCACATGACAGTCCTTATTTCATTAACAGGGCGATGCCAAGAAAAAGACAAGAAAAAAGTTCATCAGGATAATATTTTTACATCCATCAATAATTGACAGTCCATGGTGAATATGTGTCCCAAGGTAAGAGCTTTAATTTAAACATATCACTTTTAATACCTTGTGAATTACACTCTAAAGCCCAGTAGGATATATCTGGTATGTGATTAGTCTCCAAACAACACCAGCGTTGTATCAGAATTACTATCAGGAGTTTCGGATCAGGAGAGCAACAAAGCTAGAGGTGAACTCTCAACACAGATGGTAAAACACTCAGACAAAGTGGATGTGGAAAACTCTCAAACACACATCACATCAAAGAAAGAAAATCTGACATGCATATAGAGAACCGCAGTGACGCGTCGTAAAACCCGGAAGTAAACTTCTTCCGGTTCCTTCGCGAAAAACCAATGCAAATTCTCCATAGGATTTTGGAAAATAGCTCGAAATAAGGTCTGTGGTTGACACACATTTAAGAGAGGGATCACGTTTTGTTCAGCCGGATAATCTCCACATGTCAACCCTACTTTTATAATTTTTGAATCATAAATCTAGTCGCCAAAAGCGAAATGCTAACGTTATGCTATAAACGAACTACAAGCCAGTACAGCAGCAGGGTCGCACGACTTCAACGTCACGCCAACTTAAGATCGTTTCAACTGACTTGCACTGAAACTGCACTTTGAACACTTTAAATATATTAACATTTTAAACTGTATACCCCGGTTATCTAGGCCCGTTTTGTTTAATGTATACCACGTTTATCTAGGCCCTTTTTGTTTTATGTATACATGTCACACTGTGGGAAACGATATTTCGATATTTCTGGATGTATAACACATGTAGAATTTTTGACAATAAAGCTGAATTTGACTTTCGCCTGCTTGCATATTTTAACAAAGCTTTTCATTTTAGCCACACTGAATTTAACTAGAAGTCATGGCTGTGTCAATTACCAGTCTGATATCGTTTTA
>NW_011337847.1:0-2102 GCF_000735185.1 Notothenia coriiceps
GGGACCGTGCGGCAGTTTCCGTAAAAAAAATGTTCCGCCGGTCAACATGTCCGTTAAAGTTTAAATCTTCCGTACAAAATTAGGAAAGTGCCGGTCAGAGGTCTTCTTTGTTATTTATTGAGCTTTAAAACAAATTGATAACGACTCTGTTCTCTGTATAATAATATAATAATATTTAATAAACGGTGACTGCCTCTCTTTTTCTCCCCCTCTTCTGACAGCCCAGCAGCAGCAGGAGACGTGGGGAGAGGGAGGCGGGCTCTTTCATCGTTATCAGAAAATGATCATATAGGGCTTACACACGGAGCCGTTGGACCCCCAGAGCGTTGCGTATGCCGGTCTACCCACCTTGGGACCCGTTACCGTAGTCGTTTAGTCCCCCCCCACACACAGAGCGGAGCAAGGCAACGAAACTTAAAATAATAAGCAGCATTTTACGGCGCGCTATGCATGGGGCCGCCTTGTGGGGTTTCCGGACATGTCGTTTCAGTAAATTAAAGGGTGTTTCATGTTGTCGTTGCTGTGAACCTTCTTAATACCTTGGAAAATGCCGTTTAATACTTTTTAATAGCCTTAATTTTCGCTAAATTGATTTATCAACTTTTAATACTTTTTAAGACCCCGCGGACACCCTGAGAAATAACCCATAAAAAAAGCAGCACCATAATTCCAAGACCAAAACCCAAGAACACCATTACACACACAACCACAACTGAGGAGCAATTACAGCACATGCATTATTAAAAGCACTTGTATACAAACCCATAAACAAGCAACAGACACAAAAGCACACACATAAGCACTGATAAAAGCTAGATAAATGGGATGAGGAGAAACAGTAGTGGAATGTGACCACATATCTGTACTTAAAGTACTGTCCTTGTAAAACTTGAGTATTTCAACTGAGTGCGACTTTATACTTTTACTTTACTTATTACTAATCTCCGAGGGAAATATAGTAGAGCTTTTTTTTGTTCACTGATTGCAATTTTTCACACCCTTCCTGTACAAAATGGTGTTGAATGTAAAAGGATGAAGTGTTCCTTTATGGCTTAAGAAAATATTCTACTTCAGAAGCTAAATAGACTACATACAATCCTCTTGGATCAGCTAGGAAGCGATTCTACAATGATACACTATTTACATTTTATAAATACTGCTTACTTATATTTCCCTGAATGTGTACTTTTCCCCCTCTGTTGGACGAATAAAGGAATTCCGATTCTGATTAAAATATGGGCACCACAACAAACATCTACAGCAGTAGTTATTTGTAATATAATCCAAAAACATAATATGAGAAAGATATGACAACGACATGGATAATTTGACTGAACATATGAATTACTTATCACTCTTTAAAGGTGGGGTAGGTAATTTTGGAGAAACCAGCTCGAGATAGCTAGAATTTGAAAATACACAGCCGGAAGAAATCTGCTACTTACAGAGCCCCTCCTCCAACAAACACGAACGCGCACATGACCAATGAGGGCACGAGGTAAGTTTGTGCACAGATGGAAGGCTGACAGGCAGGTAGGCCATCCAGTTATTTTAGCCGGCTGGATTTTTTGTCAAAGCACTTCAGATATTCATTGCTATCGGGATGTTAAGAGCATTCCATGGAATATAACAAAAAGTGTATCTCGAGCCGGTTTCTCAAACTTACCTACCCTACCTTTAAGTACAGTATACTGATAATTCTTACTTTCTTATAGTTCAATGCAAGACTTTAACTTGAAGTGGGGTATTTTAACAGTGTGGTATTTATATTTTTATTTCAGTAAAGGTAGTGGATTCTTCTTCAATAAACAGAGTAAAAACCAATACATTATTATAGCTGGATGAATCAGAATCTGATTCGGTTTTATTACCAATTAGGTTTACACATCTGAGGAATTTGCTTTGGTATATGTGGTGCATACAAAGATACAGAAAGAAGATGTGACGAAGGTAACTTTGTCACTGTGGACTGACGGGCCTTGTACTATTGCACATGTGGTTTTATTTTGAAAAGTGTTTCCCTTTCCCCATGTCTGTTACTCCTGATTATGTTCATTAGTGTGTGGGTATTTAGGCTCTGTTTCCCTGTCAGTGTAGAGGTA
>NW_011337848.1:0-2449 GCF_000735185.1 Notothenia coriiceps
GACGGCCCCGCCCACTTTTGGGGAAAACTACGCTGTCATTTGAATGGCGGTCAATACACATTCTGAAGTTTTTGCCAATCCGATTTTTTTGAAAACCGTGAATTTTTGGATCTTCAAAGAGCCCGATCGCAATGGCCAGTCAGGCAAACAATTACATTCAATCATTTGAAATCGAGAATCGGACTCGATATGTGGTTAAATAAAAATCAGTAGGCGAGGCTGTAATTTCGCCAGCTGTTACTCTCATGAGCGAGGAGGAAACTAATAATTTTAACATGCAAAAAGCTGCTGTGTCGTTTATTGCACCTCAAACATTAAAACAAATCCAGAGTTACGTGTTTCTGTACTTCCTCTAAGAACAAAGGACAGAAGATCTATGTGGCTTCAGGCTAGCCGTTCAAATGACAGCGCTGTTTCCCCCAAAAGTGGGCGGGGCCATAAAGTCACGTAGATGTTACTCTCATGTATGACACCTATCGCCTACTGCTATATTTAACAATATATCGAGCCCAATCGTCGATTTCCAATGGCTTAATGTAATTGTTTGCCATGGCCATCGTAATCGGGCTCTTTGAAGATCCAAAAATCCACGGTTTTCTTACATTTCTGATCGGATTGGCAAAAACTTCAGAATTTGTATTGACCGCCGTTCAAATGACAGCGTTGTTTTCCGCCAAAAGTGGGCGGAACCGTACTTTTGGCCCGGCAGTGACGCAATAAATTTTTTTTTTTTTTTTTTGACTATATTTTATTCTTTCCCAGCATTCATGCTTATTGACAACCTGGAAATTCTCTGTACCCCAAACATTTTTTGTTATAAATGTAAAGTTTGAGCCTCCAGCGTTTAGAAACTACCAGAGGCAACTTGCATAATTAGCACGAGTTGCATGGATTAGCATAATTAGCATAACTTGCATGTTAACCTCGTGCAGCATTCAGACGGTCGGGATGTGAAGAGTTTGCATGGTAACATTTTCAGAATTACAATAAAGAACATGCCATCATTAAGTACGGTATGTTCAGCATGTTGGCTTGTTAGCGATGTGTGATGTGATGCATATTAATAAGTGACGTGCACTCAAATAATTAGCATGCAAGGAGTAGCATAAATGATGTGGATTATTTTAATTAAACAACAATTCGGAAGATGGACTCTAATTTCTTTCTTAAAGAAAAGTATAAAAAAAATCTTAAATGTTTTTGTGAGCATATTTTATTCATCTGATATTTAATATACAATTATGTTTGTCTCAAGATTATGTGTTTTGTGTGTATTTTATTTAATATAAATTGCTTGCAACAAATGCAAAAAGTGCTGCATCTAACATGTGTTCTAATTAAAAATTAATCTTTTTTCATTTTTTGGTTCTATTGAATGTCGCAAAAAAAAATCCAAAGCAACTATTTTGTTTTGTCATTCAAAGATTTTAGCTTTAATATGAAAGAATCCAGGAATCATCCTTAATTGACAGGCTGCAAACTGTATTTTTTGACATTTTTTTCACTTCACTTTCTATTTTAGAAACGAGCTATTAAAATAGTCCACAATTAATTTTCCAATCGGTAAAAATGTCCTATATATGTGTGTATATAACTTTATATATGCAACATTCTACTGCTGTAGACAAACAAAGCTAACACTGTCTGTCACAATATTGTTTCCACACATCCATGCTGTTATATCTACCAACTCTTATGCAGATTCATATTTATACACCATACTGTTTATATATCCGTTTTATTTTTTGTTTTCATCAATTTTGGGACTTTTTTTCTTTACAATTTGGAGCTATTTTAATGCATTTTTTGCTGCAAACCTTTGAAATATTCCGTACCTGAAACGGAAACATGTCCTCCTTCCTTCCTCTCATTACCTCTGTCTCCTCCTCTCATTCCCCCCCTGATCCTTCCTCCCCCTCTGACCTCTCTCACATTTCTTCTCTGTGTCTCAGAGCTTTAACAGTCTGACAGACGGAGAGAGACACACACTTCCTCTGGGTTTAAATATATATTTAAATAACTCCATCACGTCTCTCCTCACTCAGCCACTTCCTGTTCCCGCTCGCTCTGCTTTCCTCTCTCTTTCTGTCCCATTAAATCTCCCTTTGTGACCTCTCACTCTGCTCCATCCTCTCTGTTTCCCATCATTTCTTTCTGAGTCTCCTTCAGTCTCACTTTCCTTTAACGAGCGACACGAGGAAGGAGACCGAACCCCTGACACTCTCAAAAACACGGAATAAAGAAGCTGCAGGAGATGAAAACACTCCACTTAAAATGTACTGTTACCTGCAACCGGGACACACACACACACACACACACACACACACACACACACACACACACACACACACACACACACACACACACACACACACACACACACACACACACACACACTACACACACACTACTACACACTACTACTACTACGTACTACTACTACGTACTA
>NW_011337849.1:0-2421 GCF_000735185.1 Notothenia coriiceps
GTGTTTCCCACAGAATTTGATTTTATTTGTGGGGGCACGTGTTCTCGTATTAAAATCTTAAAATTCAAGGACAGAACTTACCCACTTATTGTCAGATCCTCCTCACTCAGATGATGTAACTCCTTCAGAATCATGTTCTTAAAGGTGTATTGCACTATTTTAAATGGAGTATTTTATGAAGCGTGACAGGACTGACCAAAAACATGGGGACTGTTGTTAAACAAGATTTTTTTTGTTGGTCAAATGTAAGCATTATTCAATGTTTTTAATAAACTGTGGTGAAAGATAACAAGTTAAATGTGTTATTTATTACGTTTTTTTATTAAAATAAAAGTTTTTAGCTAATAAGACATTTGTAAACCCCTCGCTCCAATTTGGTTGGGGACAGGCCATTTTTAAGAATTTCTATTTTTCAAAAGTGTTTTAAAATAAATTAAAAAAACACCTGAAACCCTAGTGAATCACAGACCTATGTACAAACCACTCACAAAACACTACTATCTCATCAGTTTTAAGATATATTATGGATTATAATTTGTATTCACTGTAAAAATCCCAGGACAGATAATATACGTTTCTGGTAGAATGTCCCTTAAATCTCCTAACAATGATGTCCATTTTAGACAGAGGCTTATTATATTTACAGCGTTTAATAACATCCGTTTTCTGGGCTCAATATGTGTCTTGGCCGTTTTCGTTGTGATCGCTAAATTTAAATTCCCCTTGTTTATAATAATCACCGGTCCTTCAGCAGGATACTGTAGTGATTCAAAGTGTGATTTTAGCAAACAAGTGCTTTTGTTTTGAAATCACTTCCGTGAGTTTCGCCCTCGCTCCAAGGACCATTTGACCATTTGACCATTTAGTAAGGTAAAAAGCAAAAACGCCTCGCAGACGCTCTTCCGTTTACGTGTTTAATAAAGAAAAACAAATGGACCGTAGATGCACGGTTTCCCTTCTTCATATGCGCTCTTATTTTGTAAGGTAACTTCCGGTAGCGGAATGTGAAAAAACTGTATTTTCTTTTCTTTCTGTTTTCTAGTGATTTTATTTTTTGTTTTGAGAAGTAGAAAATGAAAATCATCCCGTTTTTTAAGTTGAGTAAATCCCTTTTTGACCATGATAAAGAAAAACGCCTTGTATTTCAATTTTGGTTTTTCAATATTAAAATATGAATATCCTTTTGTGAAAAGAAAATCCAAAACCAAAACATACACTGACCAGCCTTGCTATCATTCTACAGTACATTGGTAGTTACAGAAAATACTTTTAATATCGAGTTATTTTCTGGAATTGATAAACAATATAGCAAGCAGCAATTTACAGCCCCCCATTCAGCTGTGGAACGTGTCGACACACAACAAACAATATGTCCGTCACTGGGATTTATAATGTCAGGTGTGTTGCTATAAAAATATATTGCTCCTTGTGGGAAAGTAAAAACAGAAGATATAGTGAGATGTACTGCTATTCACTTTCAGTTAGACTTTATTTCCTAAGTTCACTTGGTGCAGATTTAGTGAAAATATTTGTTAATAGTCATTGTTTTTTTATGAACACACAACAACATTTCAATTTTCCATGAAGGGGAAGTCACATTTAATTTTTAGAATAATGTGAATTTAAATTCTTAATAGAAAATACTTGCAAAAATTGAAAGTGACTGTTCAGAATTTTTCAGAAATTGGAACCGGTTAGCAACATTGGAATCACTTTATCTGTAGTTTAATTATGTATCATCAATTAACTTCATAGGCCAGTGAACTCAGAAGAAAATATGCTATTGATTTGACATAATTGTCATGAAATGTTGTGAAGAGTTTGTTGACTCAATGACTGCATGTGAATTGCCTGGAACCTATTTTAATTTGTTAATAAAAATACACATTATTTAGGATTTATGACATTCCTTTTATGGCATTTGAGAAGTGTATACTTTATAACTGAAGATACAATGAATGTAGTTGTTGTGAAGTTGTAATGTCCTCAAAACAACACAAAGTCATGCTTATAATATATGTTTTAATGAGTTTATGTTTTTAGACAAAGTGAGCAGCTTGCATTGCATCCTGGACACAGAGCAGCGACCTCCTGTAAAACTTGTTAAATATGGTGCTTCAGGAAGTTTAATTAAATTTGAATTAACTGTCTGCTGGCTCGCCGATGAGAATATATGACGAGCCAGTAAAACACATGTCATATTTCTGCAAGGTTGACATAATTTTAATGGAATGTTCCTCCTGTCACACGGTGGAGATACAGGGGATAAACGATTTCAGATGGCAGGGGAAATCTGTCCTTTACGCTCAGTGGAACCGTGTGCATGCGTGCGTGCGTGTGTGTGTGTGGGAGAGGGCGAGAGTTTCACCAAGTGTGTCCATTAACACTGAATATGTGTCAGTGAATTATATTACATTATAT
>NW_011337850.1:0-3268 GCF_000735185.1 Notothenia coriiceps
CACACTACACACCTACGCAATGATTACATTCAGGCAGACTGTAGAATACAACCTCTTTGGACAATTTATATACTTATTGAAAACAAGCTACAAAATGTAATACCTTGGAAAATGCCGTTTAATACTTTTTAATAGCCTTAATTTTCGCTAAATTGATTTATCAACTTGTAATACTTTTTAAGACCCTGCGGACACCCTGTATAAAGTGATTGTATAAGCCACACTGCTTTAGCACAAGTTGATACATCGCTCCCAGCATGCATCAGTTCAGCCCTGTAAACTAAACCTGGACAGAGAGTACTGTTACAGTTACTGTATCACATCTTGCAGTCAAATGAGACGGGGCCACAGGGAAACAAGCTTCAGATGTACATACTGAAAGGAAGCTAAGAGGAGCTTTGCATGGCAGACGGCAGCAAACCATCACATTATCTCTACCTTCGTCACCATTCTTACACTTCCCCAACTTTATGATTCTTAACTGATGTATTAGGACTAGGCTGGTAAATACTAATGACATTAACATTGTGTTGAAAAATTATTTATTATAACAAATAAATAAAAAGTATTGCATTTATTTGTCTGGGACCATGAACTAAAAATATTAGGTAAGAGAAGATGAGATGAATCTTATCCGGTTTAAACTCATATTTTTTCCAACAGTCAATAAAACAGTATAAATAGAAGTAAATTACATTTGAAAATGCATACTTACATTTGACATGAAATAACAAATGCTCATTTCCATTTAAAGTTTTTAATCCTATGAATATATTGAATAGTAAAACAATACAAATTAAGTCATTTCTAAGCTTTTGAAGGTTGATAAGACACAAATAGAAACTTGACTTCCTACTAATGCATGATAGCAAGTCTAACATTAGAAAGATAAACCAAACATATTACACAATGATGAACTGAAGTAGGAGGACAGATTGTTGGTGGGAGGCTGACAGGAGAAGAAAGGCCTCATACAGAGAACAATGATTCATCTTTAACTAAATGCAGCAATAATCTTATTCGAAGCTTTCATTGGTTACACTGAGTTGAACAGAGAAACAGAAATAAATAGAATGAGATACAGAGGTCAAATAACCTGGAAAAGACAGTTTTATAGAGAAGTCTAATATAGATATAATTTAAAAAAAATGTAAAACTACTGTAAGCAGCAAGGATGTTGCCTTTACAATAGAGAGGTGAAGTCCCTTCCCTTCCGGGGGACCAACTTGGGACCTTATTTCAGAAAAAGTATGTATTGAAGTCAATGGAGAGAGAAAGATTATCTTTCGATCCCGTTTGAATTTTGCCACGAATTCACATATGATGTTTGTCAATTTAAAAGATAATTTTGCAAGTCAAAAAAATAAAAATGTTTAGTAAAACTTTGAATTAACACGTTTTTTGTGTAAAACGCTCAATGAACCACATATCTGGTCTCGCACACGTCACCAACACCAAGATAGCCATCACGTTGACATATTTCACCTCTTTCTTTGAGAATGAGGCGAAAAGTATTAAAAGAGGTGAAAATCACTACAAGTCTGGGCATGTTGAGAACTGTACATGCACACAAGGGGAGTTAGTCGGTTCCGTAAGAGCCAGCATGCGGACCGGCTTTATAAGGTTTCGGTGAGTAACACGAGTGTAATGTGTAACGTTAATGACATCACTTACGCGACTCTGGGATTTGTAGTCTTTCTACTGTAGTTGCGTATTTTTTTTTAACAGTTTTACGACAAACTGTGACTTTTTTGACATTGAAATTATTATTTTTAATTGACAAACATCATGTGTAATTTGTGGCACAATTCAAACGGGATGGAAAGATAATCTTTCTCTCCCCATTGACTTCAACACATAATTTTTCCGAAATAAGGTCCCATGGGCCGGAAGTAGAAGGGCGGGACTTCGCCTCTCTATTATAGTTTTTAAGTCGGATTGTGAGCTCATTCCATGGTGTATGAAGTGTAACAATTGTTGCTAGGCACTCAAAAGCTACCCTACAAAATGGTGCAATTTACAATCTTATATAATCATATACTGTACATACTAGCAGGGCTGTTGTGCTTAACATGCACCCAGTTGTTTGGTTATTTACTGCTTATGCAATATAAAAAGGTGGAAGTTATATTGTAGCCTTCTGACACTTAAGAAACATAAAAGCAAAACATTTGCAAAACATTTGCCATCTGCACCTGTAAAACTGCATGTTAACATTTAGCGCATTCAGTTTAATAGTATCTTTCTTTAAATGTAACTAAACATGTCAAATGTTGTAAACTAAAGAGAAAAGGACAGAGAGAAAAGTGTTGCATAGCAAGCACGAAGAGAAACAGAGAGCAAAGAGAGATCAGCAGGGTTCCCCTTCATCTCACCCAGAAACATCACCTTCCGTAATCTACACTCCATTGACCATAACCATCTCTCCGAACTGCTATCGTCTAATCTCCCCCTGGACGCAACCCTCAGCTCACCCGATGATCTGCTCAACCACCTCAACTCCACCCTACTCACCTCCCTCAACACTTTAGCCCCCCTCAAAAATAAAACTGTTACTTTCAAGACCTCCTCACCCTGGTTCACACCCGCACTGCGTAAAATGAAGCAGCGAGGCCGCCAACTTGAACGTCTTTCAAAGAAATCATCCCACACAGCCATTACATAAGCTACAAACTCCATCTCAATGCATACAGAGATGCTCTTATTGCCGCTAAATCTGCCGACCTCTCCAACATCTTCACTGATCCCTCCCGTAACCCCAGGACCCTCTTCTCCACAGTTAACAAGCTCTTCAAACCCCGTGCTGATAACCTCCCTACTTCTACTTCCGCTACTTGCAGCTCGTTCCTCCAGTTTTTCGGAGACAAAATTAACGCCATTAACCACTCCTTCTCAGCTCCATCTGATATACAAGCATCTCCCCCAACCTCCACCGCTACCATTTCTCCCCCCATCTCCCTTGACCTCCTGACTCCTCCTCCCCAGCGCCGCCTCTCCCAGTTCAACCTGGTTACCCCACTTGAAATACTACATCTGATCGGTTCCTCAAATCCCACAACCTGCTCCCTTGACCCTCTACCCACTCCTCTCCTGAAGTCCTGCCTCCCCGTCCTCTGCCCCTATCTTGCTAACCTTTTCAACTCCTCGCTGTCCCATGGAACCGTCCCCTCTGCCTTCAAAACTGCTGCCGTTACTCCAATCCTCAAAAAACCTGGTCTTGATCCCTCCTCCCTCACTAATTACCGCCCCATCTCCAACCTACCATTCC
>NW_011337851.1:0-3693 GCF_000735185.1 Notothenia coriiceps
TAATCAATAGATTACATTTCGTAACTATAACACGAAATGCCATTAGACTGGGTTGGAAGTTAGCCTCGCAAAGGCGTCCCTCGAAAAAATAAGTTGGATTTTTCCGTAGGATTTTTGTAAACTGCTGAAAATAAGGTCTGTGGCAAACACACATTTATGTTACTTAAACACAGTTTGGTCAGCAGGATAATCTCCACATATTAACATGTCGGTGTGATGACCATAGTCTAATTTAGTCACTTAGTTGTTAGAAACCGCTGTTTTAATAGGCTAACACATAGAAGTTTTAGACATTCACCTACAAAAACGAGTTTGAGACGAGGGAACTGGAAGTAGTAGTATTTAGATTTGTTTCTGCACCACCAAATTGACCATGCTTGCAATGCCATCTGTGTGAAAACTGTATATGAATGAATTAAGTAATTCAGTTATCTTGAGGGGGCTGAAAATTGAATTCCTGAATTTTTCGATGCATGCTATTAACCCTTTAGTCTTGCTGCTCATGAAAATCATTCCTGCTGAACAGCAAGATAAAGACATTACAAATCAATACATTGATACCCTCGGACATCTGCCCTCTGCGGCTGATATAAACTGTGTCATCATGTGTGATGTAACCATCTATTCAATCAGACCCAGGCTGCTGCTGCAGCAGACACTTCTGTAACAAGTAGAGAAAGCTGCCCTGCTGGGAGCGCCTTGTGCAACCTAAATATCCTGACTAATACTTGAAACTAAAATAGCTCGTAAATAGAGGAGATGGTTGCCTTTCAGGGTGTGAAGGATTTAAATTCCTAATGAAAGCCATGTGTCATCCGAACATCCACATTGTTTACCTGTCAAGGCCAGCTGCCCACCTCGAAATGAGCGGCAGTCAAATCAACCTGGATCTAATGCATCAACAGTCAACTGGCATCTAATATCACTTAACATTGCAATACCCTTCAAGATGCTGAACATATTAATCCATCTCACATTCAGTGTTTTCAAAGGGGTATTTAAATTGTGATTTCATCAATCTTTGGTCACATTAGTTCACAGCATTAGAAAATGGGTACACAGTTATTACTAAAGACAGAGTGTACACAGCATTACATCTTTGAACAAATGTTTATTTGGCAAATACCTTTTTTTAGAGTTGGTTGTCTGTGCTTGAACCTTTTGCTGGTAAATGTTTTGTGGAGATAAACTGGTACTCCATCATGTATATTGCACTTTCATAAAGTAGTGGGACTCACAAGACGCGAGTTTCTGAAAGTGACACTGACTGCTGGAGTAAACTCATTAGAGTCTATTGTATAGATGGTAGTGAATATGTAAATTAGGCCTTTTTCAACTTTCTTCACAAATAGTGCTTTAAATCACTAGTAACCTGATTATTATGCTTTTTGGCATTTTCCCTTTCCAGTAGTGAGTTGTATAGGTTTTTGTGAACGTACACTCCATAGGACTCCTTTGTTTACATCTATAACATAATTACATCACTTTGTAAAACTTGTGCTTCTATTTGGTAGCGCTCATAGGTAGCGCTCCAACACATTGTACGTGATAGCCTAAGGGCGGGACATCTCTACGTGATTGACCAATCACAACACAGCCGGTCAGTTAACTTGTGTGTTTTAGGGTTTGTCAAAGGTCAACCCTCTAATAATTTAGAGACAGAGGAAATTATTTTCTTACAAGTGACAATGTAGCCACTAGTGTTTCCTTATAACAAAAGCTTTAGATTTTTTTTTTACATTTCTGAATAATGAATGGATTTGGAACCTGAATATGTGGCAAATAAAGAAGTCATCACTATGGCTCATAATTCATGGATCAGCCAAGGAATGTGAGATTCATCTGTAAGAAGTTTCTTCTGTGGAGTTGTAACTGATATAGGAAAAACTTTTTGGGGCACTCCAGGAGTTCTATTTTTTTGACATAAATTAAACATTTCTTGTAAAGAGGATATGTCATTTACATAATTTGATTATGCAATGCACAAAAGTGACTCTTTCTGAATAGTCGTTTTGGGCAAAGATTGTTTTTTGTGTTCTTGGGTTTATGACTTTGTCTTATTTGTTAATGGGTCTCCTATAAAAAAAATAGATAATTTCTTGAAACATGGTGTAGATGCAGTTTTGCCTTAGAAAGTTCTACAGGTCTATGAAAAAAACGATTGTACTATAAAAAACGGTATATATCAGTTTTTATGCACAATAGTCCTGCACCTCAGAACGAATCACAGCCAGAGTAGAAGCTAGCATTCATAATAGATCAATAGCAATGAACAGACAGCTGTGGAAGTACCTTTCATGCTCCTGTAAATTCCTCGGGGTACTGTGCTATATTGCAGAACTCAGTGTTTTCTGTCATGTCTGCCTCATTAATACAAAAAACACAATTCTGTCAAAGTGCAAGATTCAGTATAAACCCTTGAGGAAGGTTCTGGGGATGTGTCTGCATAGTGAGTGTCAGGCTTGCTCTCCTCGTTTAAATGCTAAGCACTGACTGCACCCAGAGAGAGAAGGTGTTTGTCCATTCAGAAATACAACATATATGCAAAATGTAGCAAACATACTTGAATATAAGAATGGAGTTTTGTATAAAAAGGAACCCTGTTGTTTAATTATGAGAAAAGATTTGAGAAACCTTTTGAACTGTAGTCTTATTTTCTTGCTTCTGCTGCACAGTAAACTTAAACCCACATAACGCAAAAACTGGAAAGGAAATCTCCTGTCATGCTCGTCTATCTATAGATGTATTCTTTGACAGAATGCTCCCCCTCAAAAATGACAACATTCCCCTCCTTGCATCACTCCTATAAAGATAGTTTTTGAATACAGTATCACCCCGTTTTACGTGAATTCTTGAAGAAAACCTGAAAATACAGAAACAGAAAAAGAAGATCTTGATAAATTGAAGTTAATATGGGCCACATAATACAGCAGCAAAAACTTCCATACGAGTATGTAATAAGTAACGCTTTGCGCATGTTTATGTGGAAATGTTTGAGATACAAGATTTACTTGAAAATGCATGTTTAGGAAGTAGTGAGCACGCAAGTGGATAAATGAGACTTGGATTACACTACACAAGATGTAAACAGATATTTGAAATATGGTTTTGTTGTTAACCGCGGGTTTTCTCCTTTTTGGGTTTTTCTTTTACTGTGGCATGTTAGAAAAACAAAGGTTTCTTCAACTTTAGGTTACACGGGACGGGATGAGTATTGAAACATAAATGGTGATTTTGGGGTAAAGTATTTCTCTAATGTAAACTTGATGTTTTGATTGGATGATACACCATCTGAGAAATAACCCCTGCATATGCATTAAAAAAAGGTCATGGGCATTAGAACACTGAAAATGCTGATTCTTTACAACATTTATCTATAAGGGTATACGTCTATATATATATATATTCTATAGTCAGGTCAGTTTGTTGAGTTAACACCTAAGTGCGGGGGAGGCCTGGTCTGGAGATACCGCGGAGAAACCGGAGTGTTGCCACACTGCTGCTTGCCTATTTCCTTGCTGCTGTCCTGACGTGGTTTTGCTTCGGGAACATCGTGGATGCTGTTGAGCTGGACTGGGAAAATGGCAAATGTCGTGTTTCTGCTGTGCCTTTTTTTGACTGTGCTGGACAAGGAGAAGTTCGCTAGTCATCCTGAAAATTCTGCTGGATTCGGGTCTGTTCTGCCGCCCGCAG
>NW_011337852.1:0-2880 GCF_000735185.1 Notothenia coriiceps
ATTTCATAAAGTTTTTTGGCTTGTGTGACCATTAGCCAATCACCAACCAAGGTATACCCCCCCCCCCACCTTATCACCTGAATCTCCTCCTAGAGCAGCTTTGTGTTTTTTTTAGCCAATCACTTCTCAGAGGGGCGTGGCCAGCAGCAGCTCATTTGCATTTAAAGCTACAGGCACAGAATCAGCACTTCTGAAACAGGGCTGAAACAGAGGGGATTATGGGATGCTACAATGACCTGTTATCAGCCAAACCCTTCACAGACATGTTTTGTATATATCTGAGACCTATAATATATTGCTGACAAAGAGTATAATAGGGGACCTTTAATTAGTCCACCTACACTGTCACGATATTCATGTTATGTCACGTTTTTATGTCTAGGTTTGGGTGTTTTGCTGTTCTCCCTGTCATGTTTTCCTCCTGGTTTATTGTCTGGTCCTTTTCCCTGTGTTTTTCCTCCTGTCGTTAGTTTCCCTGGTGTGTCTAATTGTCTGATTGTGTTCACCTGTGGCCCTTGTGTTTCTCCTCCCCTACCCGGCTGTTTCTCGTCTTGTGATTACCCCTCCCTGTATTTAGTCTTGTCTCTTCCTGTGTTCGGTGTCTGTTCATTGTTTGTCTTTCCCTTCATGTCACGCTCCATGTTTGTCCTTGAAGTTTTGGTCCTGGATTATTTACTCCTGTTTTTGGTAATGCTAACTTTGTCTCTTGTTTTCTTTTGTCATCGGCTTTTTTTGTAAATTAAAGCTCGCTTTTTGTTAATACTGCTTTTGGGTCCTACCTTTCCAATGCACCCTGACATAAACAGCATTAAAAAAAGAAGACTGAAGGCCAAATTGAAAACCAAAAAAGATTCAGGCAGTACGTCTAGCTATAATATATACTGATCTTTATAATACATTGTTTTTTTCAAATGTAACAGTTATTTGATTGTCTTTTCTTAATGTAACTGTAAGGGAATACTGTACAGGTACTTTTTTTTGGTATCCTGATTACTCGATCCTGTTACTTGTAATCCGTTTCTCCCCAAGCCTGTGTGTTCACACGGTTTGGCCCCACTGAGATATTTGTGCTTGTGTAACTTTACTAAGTGTATTTGGATCCAGACATTGTCCTTCACACAGTTGCAGCGCAGAGGTTCATGTTGTTTCTCTGGCTGTTGCAGGAAGGACTTCGAGGAGCTGTTTGAGGTCATCATCACCAACGCTCTCAAGCCAGGCTTCTTCTCCTTGGTGCCCGAGCAGAGGCCCTTCAGGACCCTTGGTGAGTCCCAGCCTGCTGCGTACATTTCATTATTTTCCTTTGATACATCGTTATGTCTCTTAAATGTTAACAAATAGCTCATACAAATCACAAGTTCCAAGAACCCCACATGACCTGATGATGGGAACTTTCTTTAAGTGGAGAATGTCACAGTTGTCAGAAGTCATAGTTTCAAAATTGTTTGAACACTTGCTTCCTGCCTAAGAGTGGGCTGGATAAAAGTTAAAAAGAAAAGTCTGGCCTGGATTTAAAAGTAGTATGAGTTGTAGCGGACCTGCAGGATTCTTGCAGATGGTTCCAGATGTTTGGAGCATAATAACTGAACCCTGCTTCTGCTTTCTGGGAAAGCCAGTGAAAAGACTTCAGAACAGGAGTGATGTGATCCACTTTCTTAGTGTTAGTGAGGACTCGAGCAGCAGCGTTCTGAATTAGCTGCAGCTTTCTAATAGATTTTTTAGTGAGACCTGTGAAGACACCATTACAGTAGTCCTGTCTACTGAAGATAAAAGCATGGACAAGTTTTTCCAAATCCTGCTGTGACATTAGTCTTTTAATCCTCCATATGTTATATATTCTTTAGCTGATAGTAGGCTGATTTAGTAACTGTTTTAATGTGACTGTTGAAACTCAGGTCAGAGTCCATGACTACACCTAGATTTCTGGATTTATCTGTTGTTTTGAACATTGCAGACTGAAGCTCAGCGCTAACTTTTATACGTTCTGCCTTGGCTCCAAAAACCATTACCTCAGATTTATCTTTGTTTAATTGAAGAAAGTCCTGACACATCCAGTCATTGATTTGTTCAATGCACACACACCAAACACAGATCAGATCTCATATAATTCCTAAGTATAGGGAATCAGTCCAGCTGTCATCTCTGAGGATTTCAAAGAGCTGCTAGTTGTGTTAGCCAGATTCATATCATTTACCCACAATTCCTCAAGAGTCCACATCCCTCCTCCCTGCCTGTGATCTGACGCTCAGGTAGAAGCAGTGCAGTGGCAGGGCAGCCAGTCTTCCTGCCAGCAATAACAGTGGGGATGCATTATGTGTGAAGACAGGATGATCCACTCAGGGAAATATGTTCTCTCTCTCCCCTCTCCCTTTCTCTCCCTGAGTTCTGCCACGTTGGAAAGAAAACCTGCGTTTGTTCGTCCTCTGGCCTCCTCACAAACTGGCTACTCCTTTTCAGTTGGGACATCTCTTATTATTCTACACTCTTAACAGTTTTTTTATTGATTAGCTAATCAAGTTTATTATGTGTGACCACTTGACCAACACATCAACGTGTGTGACTTGAGGACAGATGATTAGACATGTTCCAATCATTTTGTTAATCAGCTCATAAATGATTAGAGCGGGTTTCTCCCACAGTCCAACACATAGGTCAGGTGAATAGGTGACTATCTACCCGTGTGTTATTCCTGTAAATACACTGGCTCAATGCCATCCTGGGAAAAAGACTCCTACATCCAGATCCACATCAGCAGCTACTGTACAGTATATCGAATAGATATGTGGATATGTGGTCCTACCCATGGAAAAGTGACACTTTTACTCATTATAATGACTTTTTTTTTTTTGAACTGTTTATTTTCCTTTTAACAAAACAAGACAA
>NW_011337853.1:0-2934 GCF_000735185.1 Notothenia coriiceps
TTGTGTACAATTTGAAAAGTGGCTTCTGCTCTTCACTTAACCAGTTCACATATTGTATGGAACCTGCTAAAAAGATGAGAAGATCTTGCACGGTTGTGATTGACCAAATCTGTCCACATGCATTTAAACACTAGGCAAAGTACTCAAAACCACCTCTGTGTGTCTTCAGGACCACATTGCCATGGTGACACACACATGCAGACTCAATAGGTGAAAACAATACCAGCGTTGCTTTAGCAGCTAATAATGGCTCTGAATTCGCTAAGAGTGACAGTTTAAAAAGTATGCAATTACCTAATTCATTATCTCTTATGCGCTAACCTATTATTTAATGTGCTTCAAAAGGACATGAATATCACCTTCACCAGTGACCGGTCCACCCCAGGATCTAACCATACGATGGCATCCATTGTGGTCGAGGGAAACAAATGAATGAGCAAGCATTCTGCGTTCAATGTGTTCATACTGTTTGAAATAATGACTGTCGGCAGTGTAAACATCTTTGTTACATCTTTTGTAGAATTGATGTGTGTGATCTGCAGATTGGGGCCATTGAGAGTTTGTTTTCGGTAGTTTTACAAAAACTTTACAGATTTTACATATTTGGCACTGGTTTTAAATGTGCAAAGGCCTCTAACTTCGATGTGATGGCAGCATGTATTTGCTGTGTGCCCATTTCCCATGGTAATATGGCTAATGTGTTTATTTATTATTTGTGGGGCAAATTAAATTTGTGTTATTTATCTTTTTTTCAAGATTTAAATGAAGCTCAGCGCAAGTTCTTTCAGGAAGACTGGGTGTATATACATTCACTCCGCAGCTGCATATAATCAGCTCATCACAGGCGTTCTCTTTAACCTATTACGTATCACCTCATTATCCAGCAGCCAATCAGCGACATCATGTGTTGAAATAAACAACTGGAGTTCAAAATAAAAAGTGAATCGCCTTTCTTGTGGAATTAATTTCTTATTTCGTGTGTGTGTGTGTGTGTGTGTGTGTGTGTGTGTGTGTGTGTGTGTGTGTGTGTGTGTGTGTGTGTGTGTGTATTGGAGAAGTAGGATGGATTGGGAAGCAAGCGAAGGTGGGAGAGTACTCAGGTGTGTGTGTGTGTGTGAATTGGAGAAGTAGGATAGATTGGGAAGCAAGCGAAGGGAGGGGTGTGTGTGTGAATTGGAGAAGTAGGATAGATTGGGAAGCAAGCGGAGGGGGGTGTGTGTGTGTGTGTGTGTGTGTGTGTGTAATCTGTGCGACTGCCTCCCATGTCCTCCGCTTAATGCTGTCCACATCCACTGTGCAGCGCTGATAGCATAGCTTAGCCTCCAGCGAGCGCCTGTTTAGTGCAGGTAGAAATGATAGGACTTCCATTAAGAGGATGGAGCGCGTTACAAAAAGGCTTTTATTGCACAGCTGGGCTCTGCTGATTCCTGATATAGCTGCACATTTACTGCCAACTTTAAACTGTTATGAATATTATTGTTGAAATAATTTGTATTTCCTATCTCTCTCTCTCCCCATCCCTTCGCATTATCCCCTCCTCTCCCTATCTTCTCCTCTGTCCTTGTCACTAAAGCAACAGCATAGCAGCGTCGGCGGTGTGTGCCTTCAACCTGAGCGCCATCTCGCAGGCCTTCAACGGGCCTTTCCGCTCCCAGGAGAACCCCCGCTCCACCTGGCTGCCCACCGCCAACCCCATCCACAACTTCCAGGTCAGTTTAACCAATTAAATGAGCCCTTGTTACGGCACCGGCTCGTAGGCTGCAACAAAGATGGGAGACAGACAAGTTAAGTGTCACAAAGAGCGTATTTATTTACGATATAACAAAAAACAAAGGACTTCAAAGACACCTAAGAAAATGTGGAAGTCAGTCATCAGTAATGTTTGCGTGTGAAAATGTCCAGAAACAAAGACCATGTCCAACAGAAGAGTGTCAGTTGGTGTTGGCCTTTTTATCTTGACAGCCCAGGTGCTTTATGGGTGTTCCCCTTTCCTGTAGTGTGTAATATAAGTTTTAGTGCATGTAAATGGTCTGCAAAGGCTAAAATCCCTGTGTTACCTCCAGAGGGAGTTTCTCTCACACACATACATTTAAAAAAAATAGATAGTCCAAATGCTAGAAAAGATAATGTGTCGATATACTGTATAAGAAGAAGATGGATCCAGGTGAATGTCAACAATCCTGCAGCTAACCAATCAGAGCAGACTGGGCTCTGGTTTTTGACATAGGGTGAGTGTTACGTCCCAACTAGGGGAAGAGGAATGCAACACACACCAGTATGTAATTGGAAATAATTATAAGTAGATTTATTATAAAAAAGGTAAACAAAATGGAAGGCACACAGCCTGAAACAAACAAAGTAGCCAAAAGGGCGACCAATAACCAACTAAAGGAGGACTCTAAAAAAGGAGTCTAAACGCATACGGGAAATAACACCATCACACTAAATAAAGAACGAAACAAAACCTAACTTCAAGAGTGGTACAACTAACCGAGGGAGTCTACACAAAACACAGCTAAACTAAAGGCAACAGTCACAAATCCTAGCTATACTCTAAACACTAACTAGCCTACTCTACACTCTACTAACTAGGGTTGCCAGAAACTGACCATGTTCAAAATCGATTATTCGGCAGCCCTGGCGAATAATAATCGATTACGGAGAGAAAAAAAAACTCAGACAAAAGGAATTCCGTTGTTTTCTTTACTGGAACATGTTTAACAGTACAAACAAAATATTATATATTATAATAAATTATTTTCTAAAGTGCCTGCCATTGCCTTTATTTGGAGATGCGCTATGCTCTGTAACCTCTTTGGCGTGCTTCGCACTCAAATGCACGATTGTTGAGGTTGAGCTGTGATAGACCAACGTCTTTTCGCAGAGCTTGCATTTAACTTCCTTTGGACTTGTAAGTTCGAAGTAGTTCCACGA
>NW_011337854.1:0-2224 GCF_000735185.1 Notothenia coriiceps
TTTCCGGGTCAAGTCCCGGAGGAGGGGAAGAGAGGAGTCGAGGAGGGGTATTGGGATGAGGCTAGAGAGAACAGCTGTGAGGTCCGTGCAGAAAGCAGAGCAGTGTGTATAATAGGATATATCACTCAATATAACAGGCCTAATCTCTTTATTTGCTTTAGTTTAGTAGATATCTACAAACAAAGAGTCGATATTTTTTTTAACCATTTAGTGTTGTCACATGTGTGTAGGTGTGTGTGTTGTACAGTGTGTAGGTGTGTGTGTGTGTTATACAGTGTGTAGGTGTGTGTATGTAGTGTAGGTGTGTTGTACAGTGCGTAGATGCAGCGGACAGACAGGTCTCAGTTGGTTTGGTGTCCTCTGCTTACTTTTAATAGGCCTACTTGTAAATAAAACTTTTGGCCCGTAATTTATTTTCCTCATTTTAGCGACTAGAGACATGGGGGATATATGTGTGTGTCCGCAGCAGGGGCGGCGCCAGGGGTGAGCTAGGGGGTGCTGAAGCCCCCTCCAGGATTGCCAAAGCACCCCCTAAGCACCCCCAATAAATATGTGTTTTTTGTGGCTGAATTACTTTGACACTTCAGTGACTTCCTGTTAGCTAGAGCGCCAAATTATTTGCTAACAGCAATGTGAAAAATTGATAGTTTTGTAGTCCTTAAACGTCCATGTGTGGACACTCAATCAAAACCACCTGAAAGCGAGAGGGATTCGGCACATTGTGTGTGTGTGTGTGTGTGTGTGTGTGTGTGTGTGTGTGTGTGTGTGTGACGACCTCCAGGTCAATCAGCAGTGAGAAAGCAGCGACCTGCTCTCACCTCCTGCTGGGAAACGTTTAATTGAAGCTAAACGTCCGTCTGGAATCTCAGGTCCTCCACTTCGTTCACACTGAAATATCTCAACCATCATGCTATGGGTGTGAGATTCGCTCCAGACCTTCACGAACCCCCCAGGATGCATTCTCCTTCCTTTGTAGATCCTTTAACTTTCGTTCAGAGACATTACCATGAGAACATTTTCGACTAACCCTCTGATTTATTTCCACATACATTTAGAGCTAATTCAGGTGTTATTAGCATCTAGCGCTAGTTAGCTTGTATTAGCATGCTAACATAAGCTAAGCTAAAATGGTGAACGTGGTAAAGATGAATCGTTTAAACGGGTTCGATAGCTCAAACAAATACCTCGACTCTGATTCGGGACCAAGTCCGTTTCAAATAAAAAATAAATGACATCATTAAAGATTTTTTTACTCTTGTTGGCGTGACAGAGACTACGTAATGTTTACAGCTAAATCTGGCATACATGTTCTCTTTGTGAGAGTAATTGGTACATTTACACGCCCCTTGTTTATTTAAAACATAATAACAATGTTTAGAAATGAATGTTAACATACAGTTTAAATTATTTGATATTTAACTATTTTTGATATGTTCAGGCATTAGCTGCTTTTTGGCAGGTAATGACGCTGTAGATATCCAAACGTTTGTAAATTAAATACATTTTCAGAAAGACTCGTTAACGTCCTTCCCTCTCTGTTAGATTGGATTATTGATTATTGATCTCCGCGTGTCTGAGCCTCAGCTGGAACATAAGAACTTTTATTTATCCCCATGGGGAATCAGGCGTTTTTAGCAGCGACGGTCGGAGAGAAAAACAGGATTCACTCAAGCACCACAACACCAAGTCAAATCCCTCGTATGTGTTAACCCACCTGGCAATAAACCTGCTTCTGATTCAGATATATTATTATATACACACACACACACACACACACACACACACACACACACACACACACACACACACACACACACACACCACATCTGTGTTTACTTTTATGTATGCACCACAACACCAGGTCAAATTCCTCGTACGTGTTATTCTACCAGGAGATAAACCTGTTTCTGATTCTGGTATATAAATAATTAATAGTATATTTTTAAGGTTTTTGAACTTTACAGCAGTCTAACAGGGATTCAGACCCTCCTCCACAGTGCCTTGCTCGTAGGTAGATTTTTTTTTAAATTGTTGTATTGTGGTGATTGACATTATTCACCCACGGAACTATGGGTTGGGGTATTGTTCCGCACGGACATAGTGAGTTGACCGGACCCTTGTTTCCCCCGGTCTGTTCTTCCCGGGCTGAAAGCTGTTTTACATGTTGACCTGATGTTAAATAAAAGTCTAGCTTGTACCTTCGATACCCCGCCTCCGACTCCCG
>NW_011337854.1:2244-4768 GCF_000735185.1 Notothenia coriiceps
ACACGCAACGCCACACACACCCCCCCCCCCCCGGCTCCTCCCCCCCTCTCACAAGGCATGTCTCTGCGTGTTCCTGTCGGTCCTGAAGCCGCAGCAGCTCGGACTCTCTCGCTCTGATCGACCCCTCTCAGATCATGGATTGTTGATGTCACGCAGTTTTTAATTCTCTTCCTGTCTGGATCCCGCGGATTTAATCTCTCTCTACATATCTATATATATTTAGTATATATTTGAACGGGTGTTTTCCCTCGGAGGTTGTATATCACCATGGGTTTCTACGGCACCCTGAAGCTCATCTTCTACAAAGTGAGTATATCGGTGTTATTACCGGAGGGCTTCCTGCGGGAAATGAAGGTTGTCAGGCGGCTTGTGCAGCACCGGGATGACGAGGCGTTTCTGCGTGTGTCGGTGTGTGTATGTGTGTGTGTGTGTGCGTGTGGACCACTGCGGAACCGGCAGAAACGCACGTTACCTGCATGTCTTCATTAACCCTCAACACGTCCTTTAACGCGTCTCAGAATGAAGCTTGAATGCCTGTCTGTGGTTTGTTTGTTGCATTTATTCATTTCTGCTCCGTGTCCTTTAACCGTTTTTGCTTTAGTGTGTAAATGTTATAGTGTGTAGTCGGACAAAACAGCTGTAAATCGCATTATTGAGGTGAAATCTAGTGTATTAAAGCAGCAAATACATGTGGTTAAAAGGTAATATGTACATATAAAGGAACACGTGAGGATGTAATGCTTATTAATCCTTTGAAATCAACATTTTTACCACCCTAATAAAGAGGTAACGTTTTGTACAGCTGCTGTGAACAGGAAAACAGAAAGAAATATAGTATAACATCTTGAAATCAGATAATCAGACCCCATTTCTGCTTTAATATAGTGCATAAAGCGAATAATCTAAATGTACATTTCATTTTTTTGGGCCTAAAACAGTAAAAATGTCTGAAATAATTGTAAAATCTGAACAAACTTAATTATCAATCACTTGTAGATCTTCACCGCAACAAAATACAAGATTTAAAACCATAATAATTTGCATTTTCCGTCAGATAAAAACAAGTAAAAGAGGTATAATTCACTGTTCAGATCATAAAGAAAAAGTCAAATATTGGTGTAAATCTTGGGATTTCTTTAAAAACCTGACAATATTTGAGTATCTAATGCTTGTGTTCGCTGCTAGAAACCATTGGACTAAACCCTTATTAATCTCCATTTCTCAATAAATTATTAAAACACAAGTAAAAGAGCGAAATAACACACGGTAAATTGTCTTTTTTTGCTCAAATATAGCACAACATCTCTGTTAAAGACTTGAAATCAGACATTATTTAAGTATCTAATAGTTGTTCATTTTGAAAGCTACAAACGACAAGATTAAATCATTAGAAATCAGGATTCCCCCCCCCCCTTGAAATGACAGATTATAGCTGGATATCTCACAGTAAAATGACACGCAGGTCACAATGAGGTCACGTGTTGTCCCAGTCATTTCAGTAATGGTGTGCAGACGCTCAAAATGTACACAAATGTCTCCATTAATAAACACACGACAGTCCCCTATGGTGACCGCTGTAGCTCACTATAGGAGTTTCACTTTAAAACACACATGTCGTACATCAAAGCGCTTTTCATTTTAATAGTAAGCAGATTTCTGTTTTAGCCTCAAGTGAAGTGTTTCTTTTTCAAGCTTAATGAAATCCACTTGGACATCTGTTATAAAAAAAAAAAACACAGCGACATGTGGGGGATAAAAGTCAGAAATGAAAAGCAGATTATGAGGTTCAAATCCGTCCTCAGACTCCCAAAGAGTCACTGTTTTTCAAGAGGCTGATAATGCAGAGTTATGATGCACACACACACACACACACACGCACACGCACACACGCACACAGACACAGAGTCCTGTGCATCCTCCAGTGTGTGTGTGTAGCCTGTTAGCGGGTGCTGCTCTATTTTAGACCGATGCTGCACCGGTGACATTCCTGCGATTTTCTGCATTCCTGCGTTCATTCAGAGAGAGAGAGAGAGAGAGAGAGAGAGAGAGAGACCGTCATATGCACTGTTCCCCACACCTTAAAGCAGAATGAGAAGAGGTGGAGAGAGAGAGAGAGAGGGAAGAGATTGAACGCTGATTCAGACCTCTGCGTGCTGCATTCAGGGTTACCTAACAGCGTGGGTGTTTTCAGTGTCTCTGCATCTCTTCATTCAGCTGAGGTCCCTCAACGCTCATGAATGCGACTCAGAATCGAGGTTTCCTGACGATTTGTGCTCAAGTTTCCCTTGTGGTATTTTTAACAAAGTCAGACGCTTATCCATCTTTTTCTCATACTAACGCTGTTGTTGCTTTGATATAGTGAGTACATTGGCATACATGTGTATAAAACTATGAAAATCAAGCAAACTGAAGTATCTATTGCTTGTCCATCTTCACGACTATAACCCAGAGGTCTCAAACGTTATTCATTCGCATGTTAGGCCTCATTATGGGTTGAAAACGCATTTGTTTTGGTCAGATATAT
>NW_011337854.1:4793-6598 GCF_000735185.1 Notothenia coriiceps
GGCAAGTTTTGAATCCAAGTACCTTTTCTGGATACCTCTGAATTTGACCCATTTTCCCGATATTAACAAGTGATTTACAGCAAATAGGAAACGATATTCGATCTATATCACGTGTTACTGGAATAAGACCCAACAAGTTAATGCATTTTGAAACAGTTCTATGATCTTTCAGCTAAAGTAAATTATGCAAGATAAGGACATATATAATGTATTTTCCCGGGTGTTCATGCATTTTGGGCAGAATAAACGTAGTGAGAAACAACTTCATTTTGTCATTTCCTTACACCAATTTTCACAGTAAATGAATGTTCATTCTCACAGCTACAAACCACACCATTAAACCCTTAACAACGAGTATTTAAAAAGGGGATTAAACACCTTGAAGATCATGTCAAATGCACTTTTGGGTCAAATATACAATGATTTTTCCTGGTATTGGTGCATTTTAGAAACGTAGTGAGATGCTTTCCTCTTACAAAACGTAATCTGAGTGCTTACTTACAACATTTCTGCTTTAATGTAGTGTTTAAATGAGGAATATTGCACTATAGTGACATCAGAAGTCACTATAGTGAATACACAACCCTTCTAAACAACACTAAAACACAGAATATTTACAGTAACTGTTGTATTTCCTCCACAGGATGCATTAGATAACAATTTAAAACCAGGACTAAATGACTGCATCCACCTGTTGAGGAAAGGCCTCCTGCTGTGTTTGAATGATGACCTTTTTGTCTCCCCCTCTCAGATGAAGAGGAAGCTGGATCACGGTCCAGACGGGCGGCCCTTTTCCTCGGGGAAGAAACACTGCAAAGGCAACGGATACCTCAGGTAAACACCTTTTATTTACATAAACAAACAACCCGTACAACCAAATAACTGAACTGTAATTCAAACAAACCAACAGAGAAGACATTGATGTTGGTTAAAGTACTTGCCCTTTGGATACAGAAACGTGCAAAACATTGCTTTTTAAATAATTTAAATGCCTTTTTTGTAATGGCTTGGACACGTAACACTCAACAACAACTTTTATCATGAACATACCTTTAGGAAAAAGGCTTTATAAGTTTTTAAAAAGAGATGTATTGCTGTTGTGTAGTCTCTGCCTAACAGTATTCAGCTTTATGTTAGCAAAACACATCAGTTATTTTGATATACAAAATAACTGAAGGTTAGAAAGCTTAAAAAAAATAATTCTCAAGACATTTCGTCAAAATAAGGAGTTGAATATTCTGATATGATATCGTGTGTTTTGAAGGCTGCATTACAGTAAAGTTAAAAACATTTTAATTTAGCAGGCTCGTAGCTTTCCTAATTGCCTACGATATTTTCACAATATCTAATTATTTGGCCTAAACTGTTGAGACATTGGAATTTATATAGCCCAAGTTTGGACTACAGACTGTTTACTGTTTTTAACTGCTTCTAACTGATGCTAACTGATGCTAACTGCTGCTAACTGCTTCTAGCTGATGCTAACTGCTGCTGACTGCTTCTCACTGATGCTAACTGATGCTAACTGCTTCTAACTGATGCTAACTGCTTCTAACTGATGCTAACTGCTTCTAACTGATGCTAACTGCTTCTAACTGCTGCTTACTGTTGCTAACTGCTGCCTAACTGATGCTAACTGATGCTGACTGCTTCTAACTGATGCTGACTGCTTCTAACTGCTGCTGACTGCTGCTAACTGCTGCCTAACTGATGCTAAAGTCTTCGTCCCTCTCTTAACTGATGCTAACGTCTCTCTCTTAACTGATGCTTAACTGATACTAACGGACGCTTAAATTATGCTAACG
>NW_011337855.1:0-1227 GCF_000735185.1 Notothenia coriiceps
TCACTCACTCATCTGCGACCCACTCGAAACGGGTGGGTTCCGACCCACCAGTTGAGAACCACTGATCTAAAGTGACTTACAGTAAGGGGCATCCACGATGAGGAAACGCCCTCAAAACAGCAAGAATCCTCACAGTACACTAGCTTTTAATAAGATAAACTTGTTCAACCGCTGAATATAGCAACAGGTTTTTTATGTATTATTATTATTGGCCGGGCTGCAGTCGAAACAGGTTGGTTTTTATTCATAGACGGGAGATGTGTAGACTTTCTGCTGTCCTGATATCAAAGATGAGCTTGTTCCACCATTTAGGAGCCAGGATAGCAAACGGATGTGTTGGGAGCAGCAGGTTTGCACGCATTACATTACGTTTCCGTTAGCTGACGTTTATCTTAAGCCACTTACAGTAAGGGGCATCCACGATGAGGAAACACTCTAAACAGCAAGAATCCACTCAGCACATGAACTTTTAATAGGATCAACTTTCACGGTCAACTTGTACTTTTTAGTTCTGTTATATTTTCTATTTTGACATTCTACTGCAATGCCTTTGTTTTAACCTGTTGTAACGAAGGCCTTTCCCAATTTAGGATCAATAAAGTATATCTTATAAACTTATTAAAGTGCTGAATATAGCAACAGCTTTTTAAAATAATGTTTGTGTTGGCCCAGGTGCAGTCGATACAAGTGTTTTTTTCATAATTCACAATAACACTAAAGTAGACCAATGATGACTAAATTGATCAGTGGAAGCAGTATAGTGATGTAAAATGTAGGTTTTTAGTACATCTGTTTACTTAGTACCATTTTCGCTCTCGCGTTTCAGAGATCCCCAAAGATGAGGAGTTCCTGGAGGCCGTCATCAGCGCCATGAGGTCTCTTTTACAGATGATCGCCTCTAAAAATATCACCCAGGTACAGAACACACACAAGCTTCAGTCTGTCCTTTGTGATTTCAATCTTCATGTGTCATTTTAACAGAGATGGCAAAAGTAGAAGTACAGATACTCGTGTTTAAAAATACTCTGGTAAAAGTAGAAGTACTGACTAAACTTCTTTACTCAAGTCAAAGTAAAGAGGCTTTGAAATGTACTTCAGTAAAAAGTACCCATAACTAGCAGCTGTTTTAACACTAGAACCGCCAGAGGTCGCTGTATACCTAAAACCGCCAACGGGTAAAATGTACCCGCTATTGATTTGCAAGGTACAATGTTCTTTTATTTATCA
>NW_011337856.1:0-1960 GCF_000735185.1 Notothenia coriiceps
GGAGTGGAAGTACCGGAGACCATAAAGGGTTTTGAAAAACTTCTGTCACGTAGTGATCATCTTCTCAATAAAATATCTTTGCTGATGTTTTTTCGAGTCTTCTGGCCAATCAGAATCAAGATTGTTGCCGGAAGTCCCCACGGAGAATAACTTTGCGGTAGAACTCTTCTTTATACATCCATGGGTACAACTTCAGATACAAATGAAAACATAATGAAATATGACCCCCCGGTTTGATGATTGACAGGTCACAGAACAATGGGGGCTATCTACCCTTACCCACAATTTAAAGTAATTCACAGAGACTATCTCCTCTTTACTCTTCTCTGCAGCAAGATGTCAGAACAAAGTGAAAAACAAACAATGGCATAAAATATTATTAATATGTCGGGTAGGAATAGATTTCTTTATTTTCTTCTCAGAGTGTACCAGAATACGTAGTTTATGTTAGTATTTCTAAAAAGAGGAGAATCCCCCCAGACCCCCTTCTGGGGTTGGGTTTTCAGCATGTGATACAGTTCAGCTTTGATTCCATCATCTCATTAAACCTTTTCTAAAAGCATTCTTTAGTTCTGTGAATGGATATAATGGATATATGCACTGTACTTCACTTTAATTCATATTGTTTGCTGAAAAGCACATATATTACAGCACGAGTCTAGATAACACATATTTATGTTTATGTTTATAGCATTTCAATTATTTTGTCAATGTCATACCTAACTTCCTCCAAAAAAAAATCATTTTTAGCCCAGTTTTACCATAACAACTCATTATTATTAAATAAAATTAATTTGTAAAAATACTTTTACTTTAAACCAATTTCACCCCATTTTTTAAAATAACTGTTGATTTTTTAAATTACTTTTATGTATTAAAATACTTTCACTTTTCACTGACTTTTTAACGAAACATCTCTTGATTATTTTATTACTTTTGATCCAGTTTTCAACCAATTTTTTTTGCCAAGTTTTGACATAACATGTCTTTATTATTAAATGAAAAAAAATTCTTACTTTTTTAACCAATTTCAACCAATCTTTTTTGAATAACTCTTGATTTCTTTAATTAAGAATTGATTATTTGTTTACTTTTTTATCCAGTTTTCAACCAATTTTTTTCCCCAGTTTTACCATACGGACTCTTGATTATTGATGGATTTATGTCTAAAAATACTTGCACTTTGAACCAATTTCACCCCATTTTTTTAACATAACTCTTGATTTTTTTTAATTACTTTTATGTATAAAAATACTTTCTATTTCACAGACTTTTTCCCAATTTTAACGGTACACCTTTTGATTATTTAATGCCTTTTTATCCAGTTATCGTCCAATTTTTTTGCCCAGTTTTACCATTAGGACTCTTGATTATTGTATGACTTTTATGTCCAAAAATACTTGTGCTTTTCAACACATTTTGTTGACATTTTAGATTTTTTTTAAATGACTTTATGTATAAAATACTTTCACTTTTCACCAACTTTAGCCCAGTTTTAACGGTACATCTCGTGATCATTTTATGACTTTTTATCCAGTTTTCAACAAATGTTTGACTCTTGATTATTCGATGAATTTATGTCCAAAAATACTTGTGCTTTTCAACACATTTTTAGCCCATTGTTTTACGTAACTCTTACCATTACGACTCTTTGTTACAGCTTTTAGCTCAGGGGTTTCCCAGTCGAAGTTACAGGTCTCTTGTGTGTGAGGTCATCATCACATAATTCACATTGTAAAATCTCCACATACACAGGGAAGGTTCAAAGATTTTTTATTTTTCTCAGCAACAATGTGCCAAACATGTTCACAGCTACAAAACTGTCCTGTACAAACACACATTCAATGCAGAAACTCTCTGTGTGTGTGTGTGTGTGTGTGTGTGTGTGTGTGTGTGTGTGTGTGTGTGTGTGTGTGTGTGTGTGTGTGTGTGTGTGTGTGTGTGTGTGTGTGTGTGTGAT
>NW_011337857.1:0-2387 GCF_000735185.1 Notothenia coriiceps
TAAGGCCAAATATCATATTTAGACTTTTTTTTTTTTTCTTTTCTTTTTTTTTTGTATATAATTGTAACGCAATACATGATTGTCACTAAAAGCCTTGTCTCTACATTACAATAATATAAAAAATAATTGATTAATTAATTTTAATAAAAATTCAAGTTAGTAGATATGAAAGGCATAAAAAGACAGAAATGTATAATTCTTTCTTTAATAGAAATATTTATTCTGCCCGTAAAGTGTCCAAACCAGACTTTTCTGGATAAGCGCATTTTTAAAACATAGTCATTGTCCATGCCGGTTTCAGTTGGATTATTTGTCACAGTTGCTCCGATCAGATCGGTCTCCTCCATTTTGTAGATTATGTACGACATTTGAATCCACAGAAACACATCGGCAAAATCCGGTTTACTCTGAGCATGTGTTTTAAACAGTTTAATCCCTTTGTGAATTGTTTCCACTTTCGCCGTCCTTTAATTTCTTCATACAGCGGGAATCCAAATTAATGAATCCTGAGTCCAATAACCATCAAAGTCACTCCAATAGTGCTCCTTAATTACGCTTTCATCCTCCTTTTAACAAAATACTTCACATTCATCTAGTTTGTGACAGTAGTTGTAGCATTTTTGAGACTTTTAAACTTTAATTACCGCTGTTGCGTGTGTGTGTGTGTGTGTGTGTGTGTGTGTGTGTGTGTGTGTGTGTGTGTGTGTGTGTGTGTGTGTGTGTGTGTGTGTGTGTGTGTGTGTGTGTGTGTTATTCGACATATGGGCAAATGTGAGTTTTTAAAGTGTTTTGACCAATTCTGGAAAATGTGTATGTTTATGACTGGTTATAGGCTGAGGGGATCCTGGGGGAATGTGATCTAAAAAGTCAGGAGAATAAAGGGATTCTGGTTCCCAATGGGAGGAGCAGCTGGAGCCAGAACCAAGTCCTAGAGGTGAGCTGAGTCCCGGAGAGGGCTGGCCGGGCAACGGGAGCCCAGGAGACGGGCCACGGGAAGGATCAGAGTGGGTTAGTGAATGGGTACATGTGACCCTCTTAGTCCCTTTCATCACGAACCCTCCCTGTTTTGGGGTGTGGTCTGAAGGAACCCATCGACCGGCCGAGCCCGACCGGAGACCAGCATCACCCGTTAGGCTTAGGGTTAACCCTCCTAACATATAGATGATTACTGGCCCAACATCGAAACTACGCATGGGACAAGAGATACATCATTAGTTTTCACATTAATAGTAAATATATTTATTGCACAAATGACGAGAAGTGGCATTTACTAGAAAAATAATCAAGTATTGAAAGTCCTAAAAAACACTCTTGTATCATTTACTGTACATCGACCACAGTAACCTAGATTTTAAATAGTTCCTTTCCAACAATAGTTATGCAGGTGCAGCTGTTGATTGCAACATTTTACATTGAATCAGCATGTTTCAGTTATTCAAGTTGTGTGTTAAATTTTGTTTGCAGGTGAACTTAGATTTCTACACAAGAGATATCATCAGGCAGTGCCCGGCAAGCATCTCTGTCATGTTTTGTTGTGGCGCAGAGGAAAATCTACAGCCTCATGGAGAACGACTCCTTCACCCGCTTTATTGAATCGGAACAATACAAAGTCCTGTTTGATGCGGCTTCTAAGCAGAGAGGCCATGGGAAGCACAGAAAGGCCTTGGAGATAAGGAGAAGCAGAGATCTGATGCAGCCCGATTCTAAAGCCATCAACATGCAGTGTGAGCTCTATCTCCTGCAAAAGGACTGACTTCATGCATGTTCAAAGAGTCAGACACAGGCTCAGGAACTGTGTTCACTGATACTGTGCAGACACTTCTCCCTTCCTCATAATGTCACCTTACAATTGGAGAGCTGTGTCTGTGCAATGGACAATGCATTGCAGGTGCCACCTGGTGCACAAAACCAAAGGCTAAATGAAAGCGTGTAGGGCTTCTTAAAGGTAAACCTTAACAGGTGCAGGACTTAGTCCTGATCAGTGTTGGGCAAGTTACTTGCAAAATGTAATATATTACATATTACTTATTACTCTCTTTTGAAAGTAATAAGTTACATTACAATATTACTGTCTCTGAAATGTAATGAGTTACACTACTTTAGTTACTTTTTAGTTACTTTCACCAAAATAACCGCAAAAGAATAGCTAGGTATTTGAAATGCTAAAATGTAGTTTAGTGCAGCTCATTATGCATCCAGTGAACGGCAATGTGGTATAGCATAACAACTGTGTAGGCCCTTAAGGCTACTAACAACTTGTATTACACGGCTTAGTTGAATACTCAATTCTGATTGTAAATTCTTAACATGTGACACGTTGTTAATACAGCAGTACAGACCGCTGTCAAGGACTATAATGAAGGTTAACATATTGTAAATCAAGGCAA
>NW_011337858.1:0-5022 GCF_000735185.1 Notothenia coriiceps
TAAAACTGACAAGTCAAATCAAGCAATCTGATTGGTCGATAGCGTTTTTGCGGACCTCTTTGATTACAGATTTGAAAACATCGTTGCTTGCTTTAAAATTAGCACAATTCATTATGTCAAACCTTGGAGAGTATCTACATATCCCTGCCCTAATGCCAAAGGAACTGCACACTGAATATGTTTTGCCGTTTGTTGTCTATGTCTGGACCGCTACGTAAAAAGGAGGGTTTCTACCCCGTTACTTCTCCGCTGCTTTCTTGTTCCAGTTTGAAAAGCAAACTGCAGTTTGCTTTTCAGCCCAACTGTATACTGTGTCTCTCAGGCGCGGAGGGATACTGACTTGTTGTGAAAAGTAACTTACAATTCTACCCGTGGTATACGCTCAGTATATCACGGCTAAGAACCGATCAGATTGCTTGATTTGACTTGTCCGTTTTATAACTATATATATACTATAACAGTAATAACTATAAGATATATTTGAAATAAATAAGTGTACTGAAACAAATACCAATAACTGTATTGCATTGTTTTCTTATGCGCAATTACTTCATACTGTCTAGTTCTCTTTTTCGTCCTGCATTTATTGTACCCCCTCAGAAAATAACTGGCCCCCCAGTGGCCCCCCCAGTCAAATTGGTCTAGAACCGCCACTGATCCTGTCACAGCACAGTGGCTGCTGAAGGGCGACTTCCATCAAGGACGAGCAATACAATGACCACTTTATCTGGCAACAAGTTCCAGTATCTTTTGTTGGCTCTCAGGAAACTAAACAGTGGTACATTCACTTCATAAACGTCAGCTTGGATAAATGTATCACATCTACAGGACAATGTGGGAGGTATTAGAAAAACAACAAACCTTATCATGTCAGACTTCATCCCAGCAATTTTTTCCCATCCTTTTAGCACAGCTCAATAAGTTTGGACAGATGAGCTGGAGGGCCTGAAGCCAGACACTTGTTCAGGCATCAAAGCAAATTTGTTTAGAATGTCATGGTCCAGTCATGCGGGTTTCCTTTGAGGTTTTTTTAGTGAGCAATTGATACCGTCAAAGATAAGTAAGTAAAACTTTATTTATATAGCACCCTTCTCAACACGAATGTACAAAGTGCTTTACATACAGTACACAATACACAATACAAAATACAACTATTTTGGACCTGTTGTTGCCGGTTTATTTATGTTTTGTTGAGGCAGGAGAACAGAGCATTACAGTAATCAAGCCGGGATTAAATAAATGCATGGATAGCCATCTCCAGTTCTGCATTGGATGGAAACCCCCTAAGCTTGGCAATGTTCCTGAGGTGGAAAAAAACAGGTGACAAAAGATGCTCCATAACAGTGAGTATACTCTTTCAATACTCCTAAGTGATCACGTTCTGATATACTAATCTTTTATTTTGCCTACTTAAGCTAACAGACTATTTAGCATTACCACATGTTGTTAGGTAGGGCATTGACAAATGTTAGATCAGGGTTTAGATACGGTTTTTGACTCACATCTTTCCAGACTTCGCTAAAGTTGGTTGCTGAGACAAACAACTCAGAAAAACTCAAACTAAGTTTTCTCCTTGATTTATCTGTCTGAAAATGGCCATTTTATGTTCAGAATGTTTGAATGCCTGTTAAAAATGGATCCAATTTCTACTTTGGTGACTATGGGAAGATGGTCATAGTTGGTCGTAATAATAATAATAACACAAATATTCAGGACTGTCGCATAACCAACGTTACACCAAAACAGGAAATAGACTCGCTACTTTCTTAACTGTATCTGATATAGGTCTGTAGTTGTTAGAGCAGCATCAAGCTTGAAATGGCAAGGGAGTGATCCCTCACTGGCTCCCCATCAACAATTTCTCTAAAACAGTACCATAGCCAAGTTATCACTAACAGGGATCAAACCCAAGTCTCTGCAGTGTTGCAATATGTTTTCGGACGCATAAAATATTAAAGGATAAGTCAACTTTCTAGCCTTCAACTGCATTTCTCCAAATCTAAAAAAAAATGATTTCAGGCTGGATGGAAATGTCAAGTTTTAGTGCTGCCTCTAAAAAAAGATCCCTTGGGCCAGCCACTGCAGAGTTGAATAATCATTTTTGATAAGTAACACTTACTTACTCCCCATGCTTTTATGTTCAAGAAACACTTTGTTTTCCAATATGAATGTCTGAATAAACCTGTATTCAGCGTCTGTCTGAAACACTCTTTGTTCAAGGCAATTTCAGTTTACTCTGATTGGCTTGCAAGAAAAATATGGCTGACATTTGCAAAGTGGTTCTCAAGCCGTTGGTCAGGATACTCAGATCGTGGGCGGTATATTGTAATTGAGTCTGCATGTGATGTGACACAGGAAAGAGAGCCAGAATATATTGTTTAATCGCATGTTTTGACAGAGGAACAAAACTGGGTTGTCTTGTTTCACAGTTTGTGGATTGGTACTCAAGCCACAATCACTGAAAACCAGAGTGTATTAATGATATAAGAAACTGCAGTTGAGACATTTACAAATCATGGATGTGTAAAGAGGACTGGTAACAGTGTTGGAGGCTGGACCCGTTCATTCATATGAATGTCAGTCAATGGGAAAAAGTATTTTCAGGCACAATAATGTCACGGACTGTCACATAAGCAGTACGACCTTTTTGCAAATATGAAAATGTATTTCAACGTCCGGCACACTTCTTGTGGGCTTGGAAACAATGAACAACTTGAAAGAAAAAAATAAACTAATATTGTATTTGTATCTTTTCTGAGTTAGTACTGGTCCCATTATAATGATGAATTTGCCTCAAGGCACGTGCACACATAGACCTCAAAGTGGGCTTGAGTCCCTGCCCTTTTTCTTCCTCCAGAGAAAGTGCCCTTTATGGGATATTTTTTTTATAAATTAATATCTATTTACTGCTGTTTGTGCACACTTTCCAAACATATATTGATTGAATAAAAAAATAAAAGTATCAGGTCGGGAGATTAGACTGTGAAGTTCCGCTGCTCTCTCTATACCCTCCCTCCCTCCCTCCCTCCCTTCCACGTCTCGCGCACAGCGGTGCGGACATCGGCAGTCCCTTCAGACAGACAGACGCAGCACCTCCACTTACTGTCCCACGTTATGCCGGCTTTCTTTGCTCATCGGACATTTATGAGAGAAAAATCTCTAATGTCCGAGTGCAAGTGAATGCAGCACAAGACGCGAGCCTGAAATTCTCCTGCCACCCTCTTGCCACCCCATGAATATTTGTCTAGATCCGCCCCTGAGGTAGGCTACTAGCTAATGGATAAGTTAGCTCAAGGTTTTGCTAAGGTAATTAATCATGGGCATACAGGCTAATGTACTGTACTTAAGGGGAGACACTACTGGTGAATACAGTAAAATGTGTATCTAATAACGTCATCACAATCACCACATTGATATGCAAATTAGGCGTTAACTAGGCCTGATTTGATGCGCTAATTTGTATGCAATATTACAAGTAGGCCTACATGAATAAACGAAAATTGCCTGCAATGTCTTGCCTTAAACAGTAGCTTCATCATTTTGATTGATGGCTGCTTATTTAATTACTATTATTTTTACTAGTTTGTATGCTGATAGATCTTAATCATTACATGATACAGCGACCCACCCTCATGTGAAAGCAGGGAATGTATAGGTACACTGAAATTAAGTCCTTGAATGTTTCGTTATGTGTGCGTTAAGTGTAATAATAATAATAAAAATGTATTGGATCATTAATGTATTAAGGCAATTCAGTATTATATTGCTTGGCTATAGAAGCTGAAGGTTAACTTACTTGTGAAACAAAAGTTAATTGAACAAATTACGTGTAATCACTTCTGCAGCACAATGCCAAAAAAAGAAAGAATTCAGAAAAAGAAGGAGAAGAAGCGCCAGGAAACAGCCAAGAGTAGCACATCTCTAAATGCATGGTTAAAACCAAGTACCAGCAGCAACACACAAGAGAGAACAGATAACTCAAATGTTGAAAGTGTTACACCTGAGAAAGCAGTAGAGATCTCACAAGCAACATTGGAGAGACAAGGGGAGGCTTTACCTGACACAGAGCCGAAAGATGATCAGGAAATCCCTGTCACTGTGGAAGAGGAAGAGGCCACAGGAGGGGAAACGGTGGATAATGTTGAGTTTGAGGAAGCCATAGAAGAGGGTGATGTTGAGGAAACTTTCAGTAGTGTATAAGTATCCTACAGATCCCGCCCACCACCAAGCTTTTGATCTCAAATGTTATGTCAGCTATGTGAAAATGTGTGTTGCTAGAGGACCATGCCTATGCCAACCTATCCTTAGATTTCCTAAAAACACTGAAGGCCGATCATTTCAAAAGATTTGGTATGAAAATAAGCCATGGTTGGAGTATTCACCCGAAAAGGACAGTATGTACTGCTTCAGCTGTCGGCTTTTTCTCAATGAACAAAAGTACAGTAACAAGAGTGCTTGGAGAGTGGCTGGCGTAAACAACTGGAAAAGGGGACTTGATAAAATGCAAGAACATGCAGACTCAGAGGCCCATTTAACAAGCATGGTGCGATGGAACACATACAAAAAGAATGCTTTACAAGCAGCTTTTGAGGTATCAGATGTTCAAGGAAAGGCAATAAGAGAGCAAGAGATACAAAGAAACAGAAATCTTGACCCGATTAATTTACATAGCTTTATATCTTGCACGATATTGCACGATCTTGCACAAGGCTTTCAGGGGTAACGACGAGTCTGCCACTAGCTCAAACCAGGGCAACTTCCTTGAACTTGTTAAAATGTTTAGCCAGTACGATAGTGTACTCAGGCTGCATTTAGATGATGTCAATGACCAGAACATGGGTAAGAACAGATGCCAAGTTTCACTCCTCTCAAACAGAACACAAAATGATATAAAAGCCCTCGCCACATTCACAAAAAGAGAGATGAGGAAAGAAATAGAGGACTCTCTTTTTGTGAATGTGGCGAGGGCTTTTATATCATTTTGTGTTCTGTTTGAGAGGAGTGAAACTTGGCATCTGTTCT
>NW_011337858.1:5063-7192 GCF_000735185.1 Notothenia coriiceps
GCCTTCGCCACGTTCACAAAGGAGAGATGAGGAAAGAAATAGAGGAGGCTAATATATATTCAGTACTCATAGATGAAACCACTGATGTATCTCATTCGAGCAGGTCTCCTTTGTCGTGCGTTATGTGTATGCAATGGAAGTCAAAGAGCGCTTCCTCCAGGTCTGCAATGTGTCAAAAACAACAGGTGAGGAGATGGAGAAAACAGTTCTTGTCTTGCTAAAGAACAATGACCTACAGATCCAAAACATGCGTGGTCAAGGCTATGATGGCGCTGCCAATATGAGTGGTCAATACAGAGGACTGCAGTCAAGAATACTGAAATACAATAACAAAGCTCTGTATGTGCATTGCCAAGCTCACTGCTTAAATTTGGTCTTAGTTGAAAGTGCAAAATCAAGCCTCCACTTCATTACCTTTTTCAACCTGGTAGAGAAGCTCTATGTGTTTTTTACCAGCTCTACAAAAAGACACACTGCATTTGTGAAATGCCAAGAGGCCCAGCACCCTGTTGAGCATGTAATTCAACTGCAGAAGCTCTCTGACACACGTTGGGCATGCAGAGAAAAGGCCCTGAAGGCCCTCCTTAAAGTGGTGAGTACTGTGGTCAAGGTCCTCACTGACATGACAGAGCAGGAGCCTCCAGATACTGCTGCTGGAGATGCCAAGATGTACCTTAAAGCCATAGACTTTGAGTTTTTCCTTAGCCTTGAGATCGCTTCTCCAGTCTTTGAGGTCACTGCACTTGCCTCTGATGCTCTACAGAACTGCCACATTGATCTGTCCACAGCATATACTGTTGTTGATGGAGTGATGGACCAACCTCAGGACAGAAGAACCGTTTGGAAAACTGTTTAAGAGTGCCACTGAAAAGGCAGAAGCTGCTGGGATCAGCATCCCCACAGTCCCCCCAGGACAGCAAAGGCAGAGGAGGGTGCCTGCGAAGTATCAGCGAAGTACTAAAGCAGCCACAGAGAGCCATTCCTTCCAGTCAGTAAGACTACTATAGAGGGAAGGTGTACTACTTTCTCAGGAACTAAAAAGAAGATGTAGGGGAGATGGCGAGACAGAGTCCAGTAAAATACTGAATGCACTCCACACTTTGACCAAGGCCAACAACTGGATAGGCAAAGATGCAAAGGGTCCTGACTCACATGCTTCACATGCTTTGTGAGTTCTGTGGAGGAGAGGAGCAGAAGTTGAAAACAGAGCTCAGGGTTTTTCATGCCTCGTTCCCCAAAAACATGCACCATGAAGGGGATATTAAAAACACTAAGAGACAACAGTGGACAGAATATCTTTCCAACCTTCTCCAAGCTCAAGCTGGTGAAAGACACTCAGAAGCCAAGGCACAGAAGAGAGGCTTTCTGATCTCCTCCTCCTCCTCGCTATTGAGAAGGACATTCCTGTTATCCAAAGTGAAGTAATAAACATCTACAGGGACATGGCCCCCAGAAGGTGGCTGCTGTAAGGGAGGAAGGAGAGACAACAAGTGAAGACACGAAAAAAGATTTAACAACTTCCAAGTGCAAAGAAAGATACAAAGAAAGTTAGAAACAAGATAAGTTAATACAAAAATATTTGATTTCAGATTTCAAGACCTTGTTAAATAATTTCAGTAAAGTTGCAGTATTTTTGCATGTTCTTATTACATATTTTTGCACAGTTTTTTCAGCATTTTTGATTTATTTGTCCAATTAAATTAAGTAAATGAGTAGGAGAGGAGAGCAGAATGCACTTAGTGTAATTGTTGTAACTAAACTTAGCCCTACTTGTAGTTTGGAGTGTAGGTTGGTTTCCGTATCTATGTAGAGAACAGCCTTTTTCAGTTTTGTGTGAAGATTTGTTGATTTTGAAATGTTATTTGTTTTGATACCACAACAATAATTCAAAGCACTTAATGTTGTGCTAAAATAAACTAATTATTATAGCAATTAACTAGTAGCATAGAAAACATGCACATTGTGGCAGTTTCCTTTGTTGATGTCTGCTCTTGTGCGTGATTACAAAGAAGACCATTGTCTCTCTGTTAACTGATTATTTTGTAGAATTCTGTTGTGTATTAAACAATTGCGTGAGTTGTGAGGGTAAGTCAGAGATACAACTATATATATATATATAGATATATATA
>NW_011337858.1:7230-14346 GCF_000735185.1 Notothenia coriiceps
TACTGCTGCTGGAGATGCCAAGATGTACCTTAAAGCCATAGACTTTGAGTTTTTCCTTTGCCTTGAGATCGCCACTCCAGTCTTTGAGGTCACTGCACTTGCCTCTGATGCTCTACAGAACTGCCACATTGATCTGTCCACAGCATATACTGTTGTTGATGGAGTGATGGACACCTTGTCCAACCTCAGGACAGAAGAACAGTTTGGAAAACTGTTTAAGAGTGCCACTGAAAAGGCAGAAGCCGCTGGGATCAGCATCCCCACAGTCCCCCCAGGACAGCAAAGACAGAGGAGGGTGCCTGCAGAGTATCGGCAAATGACTAATGCAGCCACAGAGAGCCATTCCTTCAGTCAGTAGAAGACTACTATAGAGGGAAGGTGTACTACTCATTCGTAGATGTTCTTTCTCAGGAACTAAAAAGAAGATTTAGGGGAGATGGCGAGACAGACTCCAGTAAAATACTGAATGCACTCCACACTTTGACCAAGGCCAACAACTGGATAGGCAAAGATGCAATGGGTCCTGACTGCCTTGATGCCGTTCACATGCTTTGTGAGTTCTATGGAGGAGAGGAGCAGAAGTTGAAAACAAAGCTCAGGGTTTTTCATGCCTCTTTCCCAAACACATGCACCATGAAGGGGATATTAAAAACACTAAGACACAACAGTTGACAGAATATCTTTCCAACACTGATGGAAATGATAAGAACCTATGCAACAATTCCAGTGTCAACAGCTCAAGCTGGTGACAGACACACTCAGAAGCCAATGCACAGAAGAGAGGCTTTCTGATCTCCTCCTCCTCATGATTGAGAAGGACATTCCTGTTATCCACTGAAGTAATAAACATCTACAGGGACATGGCCCCCAGAAGGTTGCTGCTGTAAGCGAGGAAGGAGAGACAAGATTTAACAATTTCCAAGTGCAAAGAAAGATACAAGATACAAGGAAAGTTAGTAACAAAAGAAGTTAACAACATATTTGATTTCAGATTTCAAGAACTTGTTAAATAATTTCAGTAAAGTTGCAGTAATTTTGCATGTTCTTATTAAATATTTTTGCACAGTCTTTTCAGCTTCTTTTTATGTGTTTTATCCAATTAAATTAAGTAAATGAGTAGGAGAGCAGAATGCACCAAGTGTAATTGTTGCAACTAAACGTAGCCCTTGTAGTTTGGAGTGTAGGTCGGTTTACGTATTTATGTAGAGAACAGCCTTTTTCAGTTTTGTGTGAAGATTTGTTGATTTTGAAGTGTTATTTATTTTAATACCACAAAAATAATTCAAAGGACTTAATGTGCTAAAATAAACTAATTATTATAGCAATTAACTATTAGCATAGAAAACATGCACATTGTGGCATAGTTTCCTTTGTTGATGTCTGCTCTTGTGCGTAGTGAATACTAAAGAAGACCAATTATTTTGTAGAATTCTGTTGAGTATTAAACAATTGCGTGAGTTGTGAGGGTAAGTCAGAGATACAGCTATACTGTATATATTTTTTTTTTTATTTACATATTTTTTTTTATAAATGATTATGGGAAGTGCTCTTTTCCTCACTTGAGCCCCTGCCCCCCAAAAGGTCTGTGCACGTCCCTGCTCATGATCGAAAATATTTCAACTGTAGAGAAGACTGAAAAGGATAATGGATTTGCTTTCACAATTTTCTTTGTATTGTATCCTTTATGCCTTGACGGCTGATACACGCTGCACTCTCTGCACCAACATGGCAGCATTACTAGCATGTTTGACATAGGGGGACTGCGGATGTTTCTGCAGCGATGTCCTCCAAAGGCATCCCAGTTCAACAATGGCATTTCAGGACAAATACTTTTTTCTTGCTAGGTGACTTCAGGGAATGATTTGATAGGCAGATACCTTTTCAATTTCGTGGCGTAGAAACTTGCTGAAGTTTGGGGTTGTCTGATCGCTGTGGAGTTCAAAGGATTGGGGAACAGCAATCAAACATACCCAGGGGCTGCCATTTCTGGGTTAATAGTGGAGAAAAACATCTAACTCCAAAGCAGAAAATCCCCAGCTAAGCTTTAACAGTGCTCATTAGAACGAAATTCTCTATGAGAAACATGTCGCAAGCAGGGAGTTTCCCCTCATATCCTCTTTTTTACTCTGGGAAATATAAATGCAAAATGATTCCTTTCAACAAAGGTTCCCATCTGAACGCATTAAAGAGTGGAGGAAAGAGAGCAAGCTGGCAGGTGCATCTCCTGCTTCTACTTAAATGGGAATTCTGATGGCAGCAGAACATTTAGCCTAATGTTGGCGCATGTCCAAAGTTGGCTTTAGTTACAAATACCTGGCTGTGCGGAGAGGCCTGCTCACAGGAGACACTGCAGGTCTTAAGGTCTCCTGCACAGCTTTTGTCTTGCATGCTTGTCTCTGTTCTCTGAGGCTGACATTCATGCAAATGGTTTTCAAAACTCTAGTTGCTTGTCTTCCTATGCTGCATTGTCCAGACTGTGGAAGCACAATGAGTGTCAGGGGAATCTGCTCTCACATTCTTCCAAGATCAATGGAGCTACACTGGTTCCATTGAATGAATGAGAATTATGAACTCCCTCTTGCAGAATTCATGTACTATGAGATCAAGATGAGATTCAGAGCTGGCTCATGATGTCTCTCCTGATTTGCATACTGTATGTTCTAATAGGATTGCATCCACTCATCCTATCACTTTTGTCATTTCCCTTGACTCTCTGCCTTTCTTTATCCTCTCCCACCATTCTCCATTATTTGCATTTTGCCAGTATACCGCTATTAGTGCAAAGCTATACATGTTTGAGGAAAGAAAAAGGCGATTTTATGTTAATGTGCTCCACGTAAGGCAAGTTTCCATAAACAAGTTGGCTAGAATGAATGGGACTGTCAGTTTCATTCATGTGCAAATAAACATTACATTTTACTAAGTTCTTAGAGGCCTCTATTCACAGATGCAGTCTTGCAATACTTTCTTTGTAGCATGATAAAGGGCTTGTGTTTAAGGATCTTTTTTCAGTCCTAACCTCCAAATTGGATTTCCACATTGCTTCATTGGTAGCTGCTGAGATGAAACAGAGTTTTGAATACATCCTATTGCTTTTCCACACAGCCAAAATTAAAATGCATACCTTATATTCTCACAGAGATCCATTTGGCAAATGAGATGGCATATGTCCTATTCTGGGAGAAGAAAATGTGTTCCAGAACAAAAGATCTTACATTTTATATATGTGTCTCATGACGACACTCACACCATCAATACAGACCAGTTGTTGAGTCGAATGGGTTTCCACCTACGCCTTTGTATAGAGTCAAGAAACACAATTTAAACTGTGGTTAATAGAGTAATACCGGTTGCTTGAAAACAAAGCGAGGTCCAAAACATTTACATCTTAGAGGCAATTAAATACAGTTAAACTGTTATGTTTATTGACTCAATTGTAGCTGATGCTTTTTGGAAAAGGATAAATTGCATAACGCGTCAGAGTTTGTTAAGAAGACTATGCCATGACACTAAAAAAGTGTACCTGGAGTTTTAATGGTACTTTTTGGAAGCTGAATATTGCACTGTGAAATGATATTGATAACATTGTATACCGTGACAGCGGGGCACGTAGATGCAGGGGCCAATGGCTCAGATGAACACCCATCAACATTTGAAAAATAAATTGTGTGCCCTCATTTTAAAGACTTGGCTCTATCTTGGCTTTTCAGACAGAGAACAGGGTCTGTTGGGACCACAAGAGGCAGAATCTATATTTACATCATTGATGCTTGGTGCTCACACTTGACATTTGGTCAACGATGTTTCCCTGATGTCGCATTTAAATGTAAAAAAATGGCATCCATCTATCTGCCCAGCAAGTTCACCACAGTTTATGTTGCGTGTGTTATTGTTCTCTTTTTTTTCCTTCTGTAGCATAAATGGAAATAGGCTATAACAATAAATAATCCTTACTTGAAATTCAGGCAGAAAAATGTTAATCAATTTGTCCTATGAGTTTATGCTTCGTCAGTCAAATGATCCAAAAAGAGAATTTGACATGAACAACAGGAAAATTTGACGCTTTAAGGATGAGTGTGTAGAAACATCTAGCAGTGAGATAGCAGATGGAAACCAACTGAACACCCATAGGACCCGCTCTCTGAGGATATGAAGGGTTTTCTCTAGGCTAATGAAAACACAGATAATGTTCTAATGAAAACATGGTGATGAATGTATATAATATCTAAATCCCCCTGAATACTACAAACTGGTCCAATCTAAAATGTCCCCATGTGCATTTGTGAATCCCACCTTGAAATGACCTTTAGCATATTTGATCATGTAGCAGGTCTCCCTTGAAAAAGAGATTGTTGATCTCAATGGGATTCACCTGGTTAAATAAAGGTTTGAAATGAAATGAAATGAAAGAGAGGAAAATGAAAACAAATAGAGTCAGACACAGTTTTCAAAGTAAAAGATTTTACTTATTATATCAACACTGTATTGGGTTTGCTGTCACTCTGAACATTTTCTTTTCAGGGGGCTTCAATATCCCATCATTTACAGTACGTTGCTCTAATTTTTATATACATTAGAAATAAATAAGGGTAATACCTATATATGATTAATCAAAGTGTAGAAAATTGTACTTCGATTGTGCGGAGAATTAGGGATATCATCCATGAGACATTATATCCTTAATTTGCCAGGCTTGCAAAACCTTAATTGGATCAGAACCCTGTCTGCAGTCCTTTAGTGGTTTTGTTATTAGTAGTGAGATCTTGTGAAGGAGAAAGAGATTGATCTGCTCTACTGTATCAGGGGCACGTGGCAATCTTTCCAGCACATTACAACTAGACAGGACCTTTAAATTGTGTCTGACTGCTCACAAGAGACCAATCACTCTGAGCCGAGTCTGGAGTCGGCTGTAATGTGTGTGTGAAATGAGAAACATAACAGTAACGCTGCGCACAGTTTCCCTGATGAATGAGACCCCCCTTTAAATGTACGTTAAATGGGTTGGCGCTGATAGAACGGCAGGTTAACCCTTTCCTTTTCCGCAGCTTAACAGGTCCCTCCTCTATGAATTTCTATATACATAATTTTGAACCCAAAACACCTCTGTTGTCACGATTCTTATGTTATGTCACGTTTTTAGTGTTGTATGTCTTGTTATGGGTGTTTTGCTGTTCTGTTCTCCCTATCATGTTTTCCTCCTTGTGTATTGTCTGGTCCTTCTCCCTGTGTTTTCCTCCCTGTCGTTAGTTTCCCTGGTGTGTTTAATTGTCTGATTGTATTCACCTGTTTCCCTTGTGTGTCTCCTGTGATCATCAGCACCAGCCCCGCCTCTGATTGTTTTCACCTGTGTCTTGTTGTCGTGTGTTTAAATTCCCCAGTCTCCCAGTGTTCAGTGTCAGTTCGTCTTGTCTCATGCCATCGTCAGGTCTATGCTCTCTTTGTGCTCTAGAAAAGTTTTTGTTCCTCACTACGTGAGCGATTTCCTTTTGTCCTCATTTTTTCTCATCCTGAGATTCGATAGTTACGGAGCCCCCCTAGGGGACATGGAGAAGAAAAAAATTGTTTCAGACGGCACCACCTGTAACTTTCTCTGCGCACGAGAGGCTGAGACCTTATGCTAACCAATTTTGATTTATTTTGTATGTTTTGGATGAAATAATATGACTGGTATAAAATTAAAAATTAAAATTAAAAAAATAATAGAATTTTTTTTGATAAATATTTTTATATATTTTATAATTCTGCAAATATTAACGATAAACTCACCTATTTCTCGGCCCGGCAGTAACACGCGGACCGGGCGGTTGGGGACCCCTGCCCTAGGGGGCTCCGTAGATAGTGACCTTTTTTGTTCATCTTGCTTTGTTAGAAAAATACGATACTTTACCTCCTGGGCCCTTCTCACTTCTCTTATTACGCTCTTAATTTTTCTTTCCTCGCGTCCCATCGGTATGGTCTCACCGCGAAAGTTGATGCGGCGGCGTGTCTGCGCCATCTTTGATTTAGAGCATCGCATAATCCAATGGCCTTAGGCGTCAAAAGTTGAACATTGCTCAACTTTTGCCAGCGAGCCACGCCAGCAACGCTCCGTGTCGCTTCCCACGATGCAGTTCGGCGAAAAGTGACGTCAACCCCATTCAAAGTGAAGTGGAAGCGTCAACGCACGCCGCTGTGTGGACGAAACGTGGCTCGCGGCAAAGTTGAGCAATGTTCAACTTTTGACGCCTCGGCAGAAGCGTCAGCCAATCGAATCATATGCCAGTACAGCTCTAGAATCAAACCGCTGCTTGGTGACAGGGGCGGGAGATTCATGTGATTGGTTGTTGGTCGAGTTTCAGAACGCCTGCCGGCAAGGCGTCCACGCACGCCGCTGTGTGGACGGCCCGTTACTGTGTATCGCTCACTGATTGGGACATACAGCGCATGCACTGATCTGATGCTTCTTTACATGATCGCTTTTTTCGTTTTACATTTTCATTTATTGTCATTTCCATTCCGTCTCAATCATTAAGTGTTACTTAAAATGTTAATTTGCTACATATCCAAACAAAGTGTGCAATGAATGTTAATCTAACTGGGTTTTGATAGATAACTACAAGTGTTACCTTTTACAAACGTTTACTATGTAAATGATCGCCTATGAGATGTATGTCAATATAGTATTTTTTGCTGCTGTTCAGTGTTACCGGCTTAATGTAATTTTGGATATAAATGATGGACTTTTTATTAAATAAAACCTAAGTAAAACATTTGCCATTTTGCTATTCCTCCATGGACACAGCGTAATGAGCACATGTTCTATGAGACAAGAAACACATGACATTTCCTCATTAGAGGATTATGGTAAAGAAACGGCTCAATGAAATAAGAAAAAATCAATAAACTCAATGATGCAGAAGTAAAGCAGGAAAGCAATGATCCCAATAACACAAGTAAAGAGTGTTTAAGAGAGTGAAATGTTGCTTTACGAATTTCAACACTTGGATACTGTCACATTGATTCCAATTTCAGATACCTGTATTTGCCTAAACTGAATTGGTTTAAAGAGAGAAAACATTTTGACTAAAAGTTGACAAAATGTATTTTTCATCGACTAAATGTGGACTTAAAAACGTT
>NW_011337858.1:14391-24161 GCF_000735185.1 Notothenia coriiceps
GTTTCCCTGGTGTGTCTAATTGTCTGATTGTGTTCACCTGTTTCCCTTGTGTGTCTCCTGTGATCATCAGCACCAGCCCCGCCCCTGATTGTTTTCACCTGTGTCTTGTTGTTGTGTGTTTAAATTCCCCAGTGTTCATTGTCAGTTCGTCTTGTCTCATGCCAAAGTCAGGTCTATGCTCTCTTTGTTATCAAGAAAGTTTTGTTCCTCACAACGTCAGCGATTTTATTTTGTTCTCATTTTGTCATCTCATCCTGAGATTAGATAGTGATCATTTTTTGTTAATCTTTTGGAAAAATAAAGTATCTTACAAATACTTTACCTCTGTCTCCCGGGTCGTGCAATTGAGTCCTATATCCTGAGTGTCTGAGTTCATAACAGAACAAACTGACCATTATGGACCCAGCCGACCCAAGAATGCTTCACGCCGCCCTGTCAGCACGAGGCAAGAAGATGTTTCACCACGAGGAACAGCTGGGCATAGCCAACCAGGGAATAAAAGAGCTGGGAGGACGCCAGGCAGAGTTTCAGGAAAACATCTCTACACAGATGCAACAACTGGCTGCACAGAGGAATCATTTTTTCACTCACCATACAGACTGCTCCAGTACCGGTCCACACAGCCATGGTTCCAGCTCCAGTCCCCTCTCCAGTCCCCTCTCCAGTCACCTCTCCAGTCAGCTCTCAAGTCTCCTCTCGAGTTCCCTCTCAGGTCCCCTCTCTAGTCCCCTCTCCAGTCCCCTAGGGTTAGTTCTTCTCGGGTCCCCTCTCAAGCTACCTCTCGAGTTCCCTTTCAAGTCCCCTCTCAAGTCCCCTCTCGGGTCCCTCTCAAGTCCCTATCCAATGTCCTGTCCCGTTGGGGGTCCCGCCGACTACTCTTCTGCCGGGGGTCCTGCCAACCCTATGTTCTTTGCCGTTGGAGACCCCGCCGACTACTCTTCTGCCGGGGGTCCTGCCAATCCTATGTTCTGTGCCGTTGGAGGTCCCGCCGACTACTCTTCTGCCGGGGGTCCTGCCCACCCTACATCCTGTGCCGTTGAAGGCCCCGCCGACTACTTTTCTGCCGGGGGTCCTGCCAACCCTGTGCCGTTGGACGTCCAGCCGACACCTGTTTCGTTGGGGGTCCTGCCAACTCCATGTCCTGTGTTGTTGGGGGTTCCGCTGAGGGTCCTGCCAACTCAAAGTCCAGTGTTGTTGGGGGTTCCGCTGAGGGTCCTGCCAACTCCATGTCCTGTTTAGTTGGGAGTCCCACCGGATTTCCTGCCAACACCTGATCCTGTCCTGTTGGAGGTCCTGCCGACACTTGCTCCGCCGGATTTCCTGCCAACACCTGATCCTGTCCTGTTGGTGGCCCCGCCGACACCTGCTCCGCTGGGTTTCCTGCCAACACCTGATCCTGTCCTGTTGGGGGTTCCGCCGACACCTGCTCTGCCGGATTTCCTGCCAATACCATGTCCTGTCATGTTGAAGGTCCCGTCGACACCAACTCTTGCTCCGTCCGGGGTCCCACTGACACCAGCCCATGTTCCGTCCAGAGTTCAGTCTACGCCTGTCCCGCCAGGGGTCCCACCAGCTCCTGCTTTTGATCCCAGTGCTCTGGAGGAGTCCCGTTGCGTCGTCCTCCGGAGCTGTCCCGTCGCCGCCTTCTCGCCCAACCTTGTGCCCGGCCTCCTGAGTTCTCCAGCGGCCTTTGCCCTCGAGCCCGGTCTCCTGAGTTCCCCAGCCGAGGACTCCACCATGAACTCTGCCTTGCCCCCGGGCCGTCCGCCCGAGAACTCCATCATGGGCTCTGCCTTGCCCCCGGGCAAGCGGCCTTAACATCTGTAAAAGCTTGCAGAGACATCAGCATTTAGAGAATATGAATGTTCTTATGCTTTGGTTTACAATTCAAACTTAACAAAGCACTGTTGAGATATGTCATATTTGTATTGTACTTTTTTAATTTTAAAGACGTTTTTTAAACAGTTTGTATAAAAGTTCTATTTTTTTTTAAATGTACTTTACTTAATTGTCCTTACTGTACAGCACCACTGAAAGATATGTGCTATTAAGTTTCTTTGAAATAAGTTCTTTAGAATTTCTCAGTTTTTCCAAAAACAGCTAGAGAATTTTGCTTTTTCAGAGGCGTTATTAATTAAAGAGACAGGTGCTAGTAGAGCGTTTCAGGCGGAGGGTATACAGATATATTCTAGTAGAAACCCAGAATGCTATACAAATCTGAAAATTAGCATAATATGTCTAATTTATTCTTGTCCACTTTTTCTTCTTGCAGTATGAAGTAGCAAAGCAGGTGTTGCATCTGCCTCAAGATGCAACAACTTGGAGAAACACTCAACGCTGCTGCAGGTTTCATACACCTCCCACATACTCATCTGCAGCACACGCAGCTATAAGGTCCTCAGGGGTTAGCATATGGTGCACATAATTTCTTTTGAGCCTCTGAATTGGCCCTAAACAAATCTCATCAATGCGTCAATATGGTCAAAGTTTTGCTACATATATACCATATAGGGCCCAACTGCATTTTAGGACAAATTGACAATGCTAATGTTCTCCCATTGTCAGATTTGATTCATTAGAGCTGTATTGCAGGAAAAACCCAGTGGAGATTCAACATGTTTCCTATTATTCCCTTATTCAATAGTGGAAAGAAAAATGTGTAATGGCACTGGGAGTTACAAGCAGAACTTTTCTTTCACTAGTGGTATTGCTCATTACGCCTACTTTGCAAAGTTTCACAAATGCCACAAAGTCCTGATGCCCTTGAAGTTCTATATTTAATCTAGAACATGCGTGGCTGCATGTGCAGTGATTCAGAAAAGGATTTTTGTTCAGCTTGTCATCAAAGGCTTTCTCATTAAAAAATGTCTGACTTTGATGGTGTGGAGGTGGAACAAACCTAAAACAAAAGCTATAGGGCTAAAAATAAAGTCCTGCTTGGAGACCACAATCACTCCAGCATTTTAAAGTTGTCAGTCAGATGTCAGAATAAGAATAAGATGTTACCTAACAGCAGGTGTGGGTAATTACCATTGTTTGTTGCCTTGTGTCAGAGAGAATCAATGCTATATTTGCACAATCAGTCTTTAATAACAACAATAAAATGCTTTGCAAAATCTGTGTAACCTTTCTTCACTTGATGTTAGGATGCAAGCAATTTCTTCGATTTATTTGGGGGGAGGACGCATGCCATGGAGCAGGTGTTACCTAACAACCTGATGTTAGGATATTTAATCATCTTCCCCAGAATTCTCCAGTTAATGTGTCAGACTGTTCTGTTCCTTTGAACCTTCAACGATGTCAAAGCGTCACAATAAATACACCCACCTACTCGCACTTATAAAGGAGTAGAAGGATTCAATCATGAGAGTCTAGCAAGCAAGAGAGAAGAGAAAAGAGAGGCAGAGGAAATAAGAGATCCTACAAAAACATGCAGACAGCCTGCCATCTATTGGACGAATCAAACCGTGCACTTCAGTGTTTATTTTCCATTTTGCTGTCGTGCTGTATTTCAACACTAGGTGGCAGTGCACTACACAAAATGCCTCATTAATCATTTTGTCCATTATGGTAATTTTGAGGTGGTAGCATTCCTCAAAGGACAGAACATAATGATACAATGATGAATACCAGAAGGAAGCCAGAGTTGAAAAAAAACTCTGGTTCTTATCTCCAGGCACATTGGTATAATAAATAAGTCATTAATTTCCTCCTTAAACAATACTCTTACTCGTACAAAATGTATTACCTGACATCGAGAATTTTCTTTCTCTTTTCATTTTTATTCAACGAACATTGAGTTGTTTTAACTTCTGTATATATACATTACCTTGCCGTGAATATGTGGATACATTCACAAATGTAGATAATCTTGTTAAAATGTTTGGTTGGAATAAAGAATAGAGAGCCAAGGAATTAAATTGTATCATGATTGCCATCCTCATTATTAGCAACCCCAGGGGACGTATACACTGTTACAGTCTGGTAGATGAAATACTGTCAGGTGCAGAGAGTTGCCTAGCAATAATTAAACATTAGATTGCTTAAACTGCCAGCATATGTTCCAGTGACAACAATATATCCCCTGAGATTGCAACAGACATTGTGTTGCGTTTATTAGAATATTTCCCCTCTGGGTGTCTATGTGAGCCAATGACTAAACTAAACCAACAGTTGGAATCAAAGGTGAGCAATGCGTGAAAAGCAATTTGTTCAATAACCAAGAATGATGTGTTGCTATTACATCAGACAACTGATTGTGCAAAACACAGGCACACTTGACAAAAGGAGAAGGCGCATTTTATTTCGCCCAGTCAGTTTAAACAGGCTGTCGCACACGTTACCCAACCCTGCTGAGCATGTCTAGTCAAGTCAGCTTTATTTGAGTCCTTAGTCACAGTTACAGTCATTGGATTTCACAACACCTGCATCATGAGAACAGTGACTGAATCAAATACCAGGTGTCATTATGTGATTAGAGAATGATGACGAATCATTAATATGTTGAGTAACTACCAAATGAGGGCCACGTATACGTTTACAGTAAAGGTTTGCAATTCAATACTTTTTTGCAAAAGTCACACAAAAACATATCAATGTGTTTATTGCATATAGGTATTGTACCACCTTCAGTCAAATTCAGTTTAGTTTTATACACCAACACGTTGTAAGACATAATGGAAAAAGGTAAGGGAAATTGGTCACCCTGAAGACTAAAAAGAGGTACCCAGACCCTAAAAACAAAGTATTTAAAATGTATTTTTACTAACACACATTGTCTATATTTGAAAAAGTATGTAAAAAGTAATATTTACATACTACAAACAACTATATTTAACCAAATCCTCAATATCCTAATTGCTACATTTATTCCATCTGTCTAAAATTAGTATTTTGTTGTTGTACACAACGGGATCAACCTTTGATGTTAAATAGTTAAGACGCATAAATAAAATAAGATAAGATAAGATGTACTTTATTGATCCCAATTTAGGAAATGTCAGCGTTACAGCAGCATTGTGCAATGCCTTCTTTTTAACAAGGCATTGCACATAGGAGAAATAAGAGTAGAAACATTTAGAAATATGACTAATGACAGCTTAATTTGAATATATTTTAAATTGGAGAAACGAGTTTAAAGTCCCCAGCTAGTATGAATATTCATGGTTTGATTTTCTTTTTTACCGGCTATTGCTACTTTTATGTTTTTTTAAAAACACACACAGATAAAGTGTAATCAATCTTATTGTATGTTCCTGAATCTCTGAAGCCCAAACATAGGATTGTACATTTAGATTTAGATTTTTTACCCTCTAAAGATGCTTTTTCAAAGAATATGTTTGTTTTTACAGCATTTTTACAATGCTTTATTAGGCTTACCTCTCCAAAAAGAAAGCTGACAAGCAATGAGCATTACACGTTTTAATTCATTTAAAACTAAATGCTGCATAGGCTACATGAGAAATGAATCAACAAATCAATTATTGAACATATGAAATTGGAATTATTTAATTTGAATTGAAACACCCTTTTGTGTGCTAAAACTTTTTTTGTCTCAAAACGTTTGACATGTTGTTGCATGTTTGAGGTAATTAACTAAGCTGGATACAAAATGATTCTCACTTTAAGAAGACCTAAGTTATTACAGGTTTACATTGCTGTGTCTGTGGAAGCAATGTAATCTCTCTGATATTGTTATACGTATTCCCATTCTTCTTTATTAACAATTGAAAGAGCCTAACTTAACTTGTGGAGATAAACAAGGCTGTACATTCGTCTCACATCGACGACGTTTTCCTTCAACTCTACTGTCTCATAGCTACGCAGCATTTTTCTGTCTTTTAATTTGTGTAATTATCTATAGTCTTTGTGTATACTGGATATTGTTAATACATGTAAAGTAGGTATGTCAATACGTTTTGAGCGCTGGTTGATAGTAAAATATGTCCCATCCTAGAATCAGGGTCGTGCTGCCCCCGATCAAGAGTGACATGCCCCGCCCCGCCTACCAGCATCTCCAGTCAGTGTAGAAGCGCTGGGAGTCTGGAGGAGCAAGAGCAGACAGCACAGAGTTCAGCGGCTCCCGCTTTCGTACGACACTTAGCTAGAGCTGCTCCCCAGGCAGTGGAGGTGATGATGGCGGCGGCTGTTGAGAGAGGAGGCGTCCGGGCCGCTTTCCTGAACCCGAGCAGCGGCGGCGGCGGTGGACCAGCACCGACAACCCTCCCGACTGGAGCGTTAACCGGGGCTGTGGTCCTGGGCTCGGGATCCAGCAGCATGCCTGTACCCATGAACCTCTTTGCGACCTGGGAGGTAGACCGATCATCCCCAAGCTGCGTTCCGAGGTAACGTTAACATTGTTTTGTTAGCGTAAAATACCACATGCCATACTGTTTACAAATCACCGTATATGTTTAATAAATATGGGGCTAATGTTAGGCAAACAACGCCCTCATTGACTGTACGTTAGAGAGACGCGCTGCCACACATTTCCAAAACAGTGTTGGACTGGCTTACTAGCAAGCTAACTAGCAAGGTGGCTAATGCTAAAGCTACCCAGCAAATAGCACTGCTGTCCGAGTTCTTCTCATGTTTCTTGCTAAAAAGCATTGTATTCAAAATATTGTTTTCAATAAGGAAACAGCCTGTTAAAATAACCCATGCTTACGTGTTTAATGTGCATGCATATTTAATACATGGTTTCCAAGTGTGTAATTGTTTTCTTAACAGTTGTATACAATTGTATTCCGACCGTTATGATAACTAGCTAGCGTTTGCAAAAGTTTAGCCAACTAGTTTATGGGTTAGAGCTGTTGTTGCTGCTTATCTTCGCTTTGTAGCTACATTGTTAAATAGAACATTTCCCTTTGTCCATGCAGGCCTGTGCTTGAACTGATTTACGGAATGCATGCCACCTAATAGCAACATAACTATCTATAAATACAGTGACATGAATGCCGTTCCTCTCAACTAGCAGACGTCGTTTTCATCCTAAGCACCGTGTGGCATCATCTGTCTGGACAAACAAGCAGTTGCAAAGCCACTTGACTATTTGAAATCCACATGATATTCCCCTTTATGTACTGTGGCCTGTTTTATGCTTATGTTCAGATACCACCTTGTATTTCAGCGTTGGCTAACTGGTCACACACAGCCATAACACATACATATACAACCACTCAAAGTGTTGACACAGCAGCTGACACAAGGAGAGTAAACTGTTTAGATTATCACTTCTTTATGCAGATGCACTTGAAGTCAGCCATTAATTTCAGTATAGCTGTTCAGCAATACTCAGCTGCATCAGTATTCATCGTCAGTGAGCAGGGACTGCTGCCACCTGACCAGAACCCTCTCGGGAGCTGTGGGCACATTAATCAGCTTTGACCTAGATATGCTCCACTCATTGGGAGAGAAGTGGGCCTGAAAGGGGAGAGTTTCCTCCACAGTTGATGTGCTGTGTTTGCCTGCTCTGCTGCCACTTTAGTGTATGCAAGAGAATGTCATATTGTATGGAATGATAGCATGCACAAAACATGGATCATTTACAGTAATAGAGGTCTTGAAAATCTCAGTTTGATTATTATTCAATCTTTAGCAACTTGGCTGATTTGAACCCAATGGAGTGTTTGAAGTGACAGCATTGCTTTTTTATTTGACAGATAACTACCACTTGTTAGTCCCTTTTAGCATATATGATGTTATTATTGCTGCATGTAAGATGCAGGAAGGATAGGTATATTTTGTGACATAAATCTAACATGTTCCTTTGACAAAAACTATAGACTATGGATGTCTGTCTTAAAAAAATTAGAAAGCCACTAGCAACTACAATTGAAGTGAGCATGCTTCTGGTAACCGTATCCATTAAATGTTAAGACTACTGGCTAGCAGAGAAAGCAGGAAAAATGTTGGCGCACTTATAGAGCGTGCCATACATGGCGCATTGGTTTCCCACATGTCTTCCCTTTACACTTTGCTTCCTCTCTACAATGGATTGAAAACAAGATGCAGTATTAAAGATGAATAAGGATGAGAATGGCAATGGATTATTCATGAGGCACAGAGAGTAAAGTCACCAGTCTTTGTTCAGCAAAAGACTACAGTAGCTGCCTGGCATAAATCTTTGTTGATATCTTGGTTGATTTCTCAGATCTGATATGTAATGGAGTAAAGTGGTATGACACAAGAGTTTATTTAGGCAAGAAACATCTCTGTTTGTAAGGTTTTTTTTCCGACAGTGTCTTAGATTCACAGTGCTCACAGCAGTTTGCCAAGTAGTTTGCCAAGCCTGTTTCTGCCTTCTTTGTTTTTAGACCACTTATCCTAGACTAGTGTGAAAGGTCTTGCATGGAGCCCAACCCAAGGCCTGTTTTGGGGTTTCTGCCTTGGCATGCATTCAGGGGCTGGGCCATTTTGTGTGCAGCTGTTTGCTCCTCTGCTAGCCTTTAGCAAATGTTGGAGTCCAGCTACTGTAAGTGGCACAGTTTGAAATGAGGGCATGGTGCTGTTGGCAATCAACTGTTTTTTTTATTGTGGCACTCTAAAACATCTAACACAGCTGTTGTTAATGTGACTCTGCATTTTAAAATCGATCCTCCAAAGCCCTGAAGCAAGAGAAGGTTGGCTTAGAGGAAAATGTTTTATTCACAAAGGAAAAAATGTTGTCAGCGCTCGTTGCTGCTTTCAGCATGAGATCGGGATCCCTTACAGTTCTGCTTTTAAAAACTATGGCACAACAAGGTTGTAACTTTTTCTTTTTCATTATTTTCTTTATTTACATTCATAGAAATACTTTTTATTCGCACAGAGCCTTTTTTTTGTTGCACTTGCTATTAGCTTTTGCTTGTATCAAAATGAAACCATAAAATGGCAGATACATTTTATTTGCTTTGTGTGATATAGTGTTAGACTCTTAATGGAAGCTCCTTTCTTTAAAAGGCATATTGGAACTATTGGACATGCATTGTTTTTAATTCCAGCACTGCCATGCCTGACGGACTACCACCATCCAATGTTGATGTTCTTATATGTAGTATTAGAATTGCAGCATATTTCTTATAAGGAGTTGTTTCTTGTTTTAACCCTCTGGTTTACCCTTAGACCAAGTGAGTTGTCAATGAATGCTGAGTAACCAAAGCAAAAGCTAAAAAGTAGGGCCGGGACTTTAACGCGTTAATTAAGATTAATTAATTACACAAAAATTAACGCGTTAAAAAAATTAACGCATTTTAATCGCACTTATTTTTGCACCGCGGAACGTTTCTCACTGGATGAGTTTCAGGGGTACCGATTATACTGGAGCACCAACTAACGTTCATGACTTCAAACAACAACAAACCACAGTGAACAATAGTCAAACGTGAACGAACAAGCTGATGAGACCGCTTTGGTTGGCCCCGTGGATGGGACATTTTGTTTTAAAAAACGGACGGATGGAAGCATCGATAAGAGCACGGTTGTTTGCAAATTATGCAAAAAGGAATTTGCGTATCACCGCAGCACATCAAGCCTCAAGTATCACCTCAATGCAAAACCTATAGCAGCTAGCGTGGAAGCTAGCGTGGACGTTAGCCCGACTCGGAGTACAAGGACCCACACCCAATTCGCGTTGATCAAACAGTGGCCTATGCAACAGAGAGATTTTATTTTTCATCAGGATATTGGAAGAATAGGAGGGATTGAGGTCAATCACTGGCACTTTTTTATTTTATTTTAAATGGTACAGTACACTTTATGTTGAACTATTTATTATGTTGTTGGTGCAACTG
>NW_011337859.1:0-10806 GCF_000735185.1 Notothenia coriiceps
AATATTATACCGCTTAAAAATAAGAAATAATTACTTTTGTTACTAAGAGTTCATGCTTATTATACCTGTGTCACCTTTCACACTATAGCTGTGATCATGAGCTATGGGCTTTGTAGATACAGGTCCCGGGGTGAATCGTGGTGCAGGGTCCCTTCTCTTTTTGACCACAGGGCGATGCACGAAGATGGTGGGTATAGCCTCTGCTCTCAGCCTAGTCTTGCCCTTTGTTGTCTTGACAAACTGGTCTGCATCAAAATGTGCCTGCGGAGTGACCTGAGGTTACTTCACACACAGAACAACTCAGTTTTGTCTGCCCACATACATATTCCATAGTGGTTGAATACACAGTATTAGGAAACACTTTACACTTACTGGACATGTTATACTCATTACATACTGTATATAAAATATGACCAAGAATGTGAGACAACTTTATAGAAATTCATATCACATCTGTTACTGATGCCATTTGTCATACTTTGTTAAACTCACAAATAATAAAGTTCCATAACTTCAGTTGGGAACAAAGACCACACCTTATTTCCCATCCAATAGGTGTGCTATATAGGTATGTATAACCCTTTCTCCTGTCTGTTACTCCCTCTTTCAGCACAAGAACCAGAGGGGGATTCAATGGAGCCTGAATACCTGCATTGAGACCCTCACCCTGCACCCTGAGTCTCAACTCTGTGTTTTTCAAGCCTTTCCCTGTTTTTTTGTATTAAACAAAACATTAAGCTTTTCCCAATGGCGTGGTTTTCGTTTTGTTGAAAATGTGCAAAAGCAGTGTTTGTATATAATATCCTCACATATTTGTTTGCTGTTGGTCGTGAAATTGCTCCTGCTGACTTGAGCCAGCCATTTTTTCCTCCGCTCTGTGTCAGTGGGGAAGCCGTACATTCGTACTCCTTTCTCGGAGCGATTTGAGCATCCCCAGGCAGCACAGCAAACCATGGTGGCGACTAGGAGGCAGCACAGCAAACCAGGACAACACGGAGGAAAAGGCACAGACAAACTGCATGATATGCTATTCAATGTTTATTGAATTCCATGTATTTGCAATGGATGTTCCTAAAACAACACATTTAACATCATCATCATCTGCTGCTGCTGCTGCTAGTCCTTTGATAGTCACCTGTCGGTCTCTTGTCCTTTCTGAAAGCCATAAAGATGACATTAGTCATTTAGATAACTTGTGTCCCCAATTACCATGGGATTACTGACACTACCATGAATTTAAGAAAATGGTAGAAATTAATCTAATCTGAATTTTGAAGCATTCCTTGAGATCCCCTCCCTCTAAATATATCAATAAACATTAGAAAGTGATGCTCCTGACTACCATACAAGTTTAAGAAGATAATATTGGTTTGAAAGAATTCAAAGCTATAAATAACAGCAACAGGCTCTTTAACCAAGGCACTGTTAGCCTAACATGTAAACTAGTTGTTCACACTAATCCTAATATTATCACTTAATATTAGCTAATTCTATTTTATTTTTTAAAACATATTGATGTAAATACATACACATATCGATTTGTTGTATAAATATTGCAAATCAAAACCTTTATTCACTAATAATTACCAAAAAATCGTAGTTCTATCTCCTGTTATCAATGCATTCACATTGCCTGCCATGAACTTCCGGGGAACGATCCTCGTCTGCATGAACCACGTGACGATAACCGTTTTTGGACTTCCGCTGTCGTAACTCTTCTATCTATACGGCGCTGGGTAAAACCTATGGGTAAAACTCATGTAGTGCTGAATACGTCACATCACATGAACGTGCCGGGCGGCGCGGTCCCGTGGGTTAGATGCGCGTTCATAATGCAGAGGGAAATAACTCTCAGAATAACGTTATTAGCACATGTTTACAACTTGAGGAACGAATGTTTTTAATAAGGGCTATACCGGCTATACAAGTGTTCATACTGGGTGGTTTATTTAGTTTAAAAAAAATTATCCAACGATTTACAGACCATTCTTTCCCCATGTAAGTCAATGGGTAAAAGTGTTTCCGGGCCTGGCAACCAAACGGGAGTGTAGTACCGCCGTTTGGCCAGCACGAATATTTTTATCAGAGTCCGGCGCACTTCCTGGGGGCTTGGTAGGAATAGGTGGAAACAATCAGGGGTGGGGCAGACGCTGACAAGGGCGGGAAAACACACAAAGGGAGGAAGTAACAGGGCCTGAAATGAGAGACAAGAGGTAAGTACAAAATAAAACAGGAAATGGAAACGAGACATGACATGAAACACAGGGACTTGACAAGAGATGAAATGACATAAATAGACAGACATGACATGACATGACGTGAAATAACATGAAAAGACAAACATAACACATAAACATAACTAACACATTTGACGACACATAACAAAAATGGTTAAATGTGGTGGTTCTGCCAGTGGTTTTTGTGACCTGGTTGAAGTTTTCCAATATTCTGACTGGTCATGAAATATACAGAAAAGCTGCCCCCAACTGTTAAAATATAAATTAGTTGCATTGACAAGTCAACCCAGGGCATCTTGGGTGTATTATTGATTTTAAATGTGTGTGTGTTGTGTGCAAGCATGTTTTTATACACAGGGCCAGTGATTCCGCGGCACCAGTTGTCTCTCACAGGGCCTGAATGAAAGTGAAATCACACATAATTATTTTCTAAAGCAAGTCAGTTGCTTCACTTTGAGACAGGGGCAATTCCCTTGTCATTCATCTCAGTGGGTGTGAGCCCAGAGAATATGACCTTGTTAATGCTCTAATGATATCATCTCTGAGCATAATGAACTAATGTGCCAAGGGTATGTCTGTCCTATCTGCCAATCTGCTTTCATCAAGTGAAGTGGTTGGTAGGTGGTATGTTGGTTATCTTTATAGCAATCTTTATAGCTCCCATAATTCCCCAGTTACACTTCTTTTCACAGCGATTCCAAACATGCTGACAGCAGCAGCCGGCTGCTGAGTAGCAACTGGCGTACTCATTATTTCACAATCAGGAGTCTTTTATTTACCTCCGTCTCCACTCACAGTCTCCATGGGAGCTAATGGAGACGTTTCTCTTATTAAAATGAGACAAGGGGAGTATGAGCTGCCCAGCAGTAAGCGCACCAAATGTTGGGACCATTGGCTAACCTCACATATAATATAAACCCGCATTGGTTAAACATACAAAAAATGCCACTCTGTTTCGCCGTTGGGAAATGACATTTGTGCAAAAACCACATTTCATTCTTTTTAAATGTATGCTTATGTTTCAATTATTTGTATCTTTTACATTGACTTTTGTCTTAACAACTAGAAGTATGGAAGTGCATTATTCTAATTAATTAACAGTGTTGGAAGCATTGTTAGTTTTAAAATATAATTGTGTAAAATTAGTTCCTTATTAGACTTATTCTATGACATTTCTCATTTCTTATTACTTATTCTGTGTGTGGAACATGCTATATCTGGTAACTTGCATTATCCATCTATTAGATGTGATTTGAGCTTTACTTAAAGTCACATTTTGTAGAAGTTTTACAAGATTAGAATATATTACAAATGAGTCTGATGGCAAATTCAGCATATGCTTTTCACTAATGGAAGTGTTGGCAACCTCAGATAGTGCCAGCTCAGTTGAAAAGTAGAAAGAAGAAATCAATGAAGAAAAAAACAAAGGAATAATGATCGCCCTTCAGCCTCATGTGTGCAAAATGCTTTTACTCTGTTGTAGAAATATTTATCTGGTTGAAAAACAAATACATTTATACAAGCACCGGGTGGTTTTGAAAACTAATATTTAATATGAAACCATACGCATGCGAAAGAGAGTGAAATAAATAAATATTAAATTAAGAAACATCTGAGAAAAATAATGAAACATGGACTTGAATTTGAATCAGTCAGATCAAATAAACACAGATTATTGCATCAGTTAAAAAATAACGATGAAAAGAAAACCTGTTTAAAATATTTAAAGAGTTTCTGAACCAATTTTTTTATCCATGCATATCCATAACAGCAAAAATCCCCCCTCACATGACTCAGAGTTTGATCTACTCAAAACATTTTAAAGGGATCATTTGCAGCCTACTTTTCTTTAACAAACCAGCCCTGGAAGAATAAAAGATGGCTTCTTCGATGAATAATACGCGCATCCTAAAAAAGAAACCTGTACAATCCTGGCAAGAAAAATAGGTCCTTGTAACATTTAATTATCTGGAAATTGCTGAGTAGAAAAGTTTTGTAATAATAGCCCTTCAGAGGAATACATAAGCATTTATCCTGTAAGGGATAAGGCCTGAGGTTGTTTGCTTTCTAATTAAGGACGCCACAGCTCCTGCAGCTCCTCTCCTCCGCCTCCTCCTCCTCTCCTCTCTTCTTGTCTGCAGCAGCGCTCAGTGTAATCTCTGCTCCTAATAAACACATGCACACATGCAGATACATGCGTGCACACACACTCCCTGAAACACACATTTTCTGTGTGAAATCCCTTTAGCTGGAAGAGCATGGCGTCTTAGCGTTGCAGGCCTTCACCACGCGCAGCAGCGTCTATATATAGAAGTCATCATAGTCGGCTTTCAGGCCCCCTCATCTATTTTCTCTCTCTTCTTCTTTTCTGTATTAACCGCACCAGTGGTTTTCTTTTCCTAAAGTGCTTTCCAGCCGGACGGCCCATCCTCATTGCTGTCCTTGAAAAGGTTACGCACATGTTTCATTCTTCTCCATTTTGTCTGTGTCCTGCAGAGAGGATGGAGGGGAGGGGGGAGAGAGGAAGAGAGAGAGAGAGAAACAATCTCTCCTGATTGAGAATGATTAAAAGCAGCGGGTTGTCACACCCTGCTGGTACTGATGACACGACAAAATTACAGTGTGTTAAAGACAGTAGGCAGAAGGGGGAGGAAGGGAGACAACACAGGGTAAGGAATTGTAATCCAAAACCTGTTTCGACAAAATGATGTTGAGTAGAGCCTGAAATCCCTTGTGTCATGCTGCCCCCCTCCACCCCACATCAGTTGCCTCATTATACACCGAATGACCTCATTATTTCCTAGAGAAACAGGCGTTTCCCTGTCCGACCATCATCCTTGATATGTAGGGCCCCTAGGATCCCATTAAAGCGACGCTCTGGTTGAAGACCACTCAGAGAGCCACAGTGCTTCTACTGATCCACGCCTGGTAATGTACCAACTGTTGTAGCGCAGTAGCTGCTGGATGTTGGTAAAGCAACATGTTATTATAGGCGCTCTGATTTGCCTTCTGGAAGCCTAGAAATAAGAATAGTTACAGAAGTGCCATTTCCTTACATCTATATCTCCCGGTGTTAAAGATCATTTGAGGTGTTATCCAGTTTTTCCACCTAGGTGAGAATGTTAAAAAAGAGTAATTACTTTCAAACACATTGAAATGTGAAATCACTTGAACACTAATTAAAAAAGAGGGGCAACACAATGATTAAAACGTTTTAGATGTGCAGGACAAGGTGCAAACCATAAGTGACATATCCGTTTAAAGTTAAAAACTTTAATTTGTTGCAAAAGTGCTCTTTTTCCCAGCAAAGATGTAATACATCTCATACAACCAGAAGGGCACCTGCAGAGCGCAGACCTCCTCCAAGGCCCTTTCCATAAGTGAAAAATATTTTGTGTATTCACCCTGTGATTTCGCATCTGCTCCCCAATATAATTGGTTCCTTATAGGCCCGTTCTTTACCTACCTCCAAGTTTCATGAAAATTGGGCTTGTCATTCTTTTCCTTAATCATGCTGACAAACACATTTAAAAACCACATTCGACAAAACCTTGGCGGAGGTAATTATAACCACATTAAAAAAGTCGAGTCAACACCTCAAATGTCCTTCTTAATGAAACAGCTCATGACTTCAGTACCGATTTAGCTAGGGAATATTGGATGTATCATGATAAAAATGTGGAGCATTTGCAGCTAAATAGTGATTTTGCTCAGAAGTCGGTGGAGACCAAATTAGAGCTAAAATAAATATTTGACTTTTGGACACAAAAATGATTCAAAAATGAATACTAAGGTTTAAAGGTTTAAAACCTTATGTTGATACCAAACCAATCAGAACTTATTTTCCGTGGAAATTTAAAGTCCAGTGTTTTTTTCAGAGAATATTTTAGTTGGGTTTGTTTGTGATCTATGTAGTCTCATTGCCATTGGCTTATTTGTGTACATCGTGCATCCTGCAAGGGTGTTTCTATTAATTACCACAATCCTTTGATTTTTCCAGACGTCATTTCAATTCTCTATTAGTGTACATGGGCAGAAAAACCATGCATGATATACAATAGGAATCTTATTCAAAGCCCATGGGGAGGAATGGGTTTTTCTGTTTAAGAGATGCCATGTTTACTTTCGTATCCTGCCAGTGCTACCGGTTCCATGTTAACATTTAAATTGCTACCTCGCTGCGGGCCTAGAGATGAGCAGAAATGTCACTGTGTGATGACAAACAAACAATGCCTCTATCCTATCTTGATTCTTCTCTTTATTGGACAAAAAAGCAGAAAGGTCCATTTTCATTTTAGATAAAAAAAAACGTGGGCTTGAAAACCTCCGGCACACATAAAGAACTGCTGGTTTGACGCTTGAAAATGTGACATCGTGCCACGAAATAAAAGTCAATCCCTCAAAGGCTACACGCTTTTTCGGTCTCTGTGAACTGTCCCTCGCGCGACACACACACACATGCACGCACGCACGCACGCACGCACGCACGCACGCACGCGCACACGCGCACACGCACGCACACGCACACACACACACACACACACACACACACACACACACACACACACACACACACACACACACACACACACACACACACACACAGAACCCCATCGGCCATTCGTTGTTTGAGCAGCATGTACCCATCAAATCCTACCTCCCCTTCCATACCCACAACTCTCTCTGTGCGAGTGTATATCACAGTGCTGACAGACAGCGCTGGGGCCACATTGCTCCCTCAGCTGTGGAGGTCTGCTCTAGTGAGTAATACTGATCTGTGTGCCATCAGCCACCGTGGGCTTCACTTCCACGCTGTCTAGAATGAAACCCGTTTTACTTCAAAGGTCGAGAAACATTTTCTTTCCTACCCTTTGAAACACCAAAGCTAGCACAGAATAAAGCTAGCTGACCCAATGATACACATCTGTGAGAGTTTCACATAACACCACAGGAAATGTTTTTCTAGGTTTTAATCCAGTTCAAATTGCCTTTGGACAAATCAAGCAGACTGTTACAGTGAAGCCAACAACATCTCATATAACTTCATTATAGGTAATTACTATTTAAGGACTGTAATAACCCAAGACTCTTACTTTTTCATTCTTTTTGTTTCACAAAACAACAACGATCAGATGCGGAACTGTGAGGCATATGGAGAAAAGCAAATCCAGGAATGTTTATTAGTTTAGCAATTGTACTTTTATGAGCTTTTAACAGCACCCATAACTACACTACTGCATCCACTGCTCTCTACGGAGGACTGGTCCTAAATGTGCGCTGTCTGTATTGCAGCGATTCATTTAGCGCGTCGGGGAAGATAATGTTTAATCTGTAAAAGAAAAGATGTTAATCTGTTATTTATGTTGATGGCTGGCAGTCCCAGCTGGATCTGCTTTGCTATTCATAGAGTTGAGACTGAGTCTCCTCGCCTCAGACGGTTCCACAGGCCGTTAAGGGAGTGATTTACACTCACAAGCCATTGGACTGCGCAGATACAGAGTGTGTGTGTGTGAGTGTGTGCGGGCATGCATGTCGATGTATCGGAGAAAGCGAGGTTGTGTGCATGACTAGAAGCTCTTTATGTGTCTAGTGTGGAGGTGGCTTTCATCACATATGCTTTCTTCACACAAAGATTCAACATTTTCCATTTTCACCTGAACCACTGGGGCCTGATTCATAAATGTGTCTTCGTATAAAGTGTTGCTCCAAGTAATGAACTTCTTAGAAAATTCTCAGATTCATGATGTTTTCTAAGAATTTCCCCTGACAGTTAACACTATACCCTGATCCAGATAAGAGCTATTCACAAAGCAGCCCTAAGTAAATCCTCAGGGGAAAAACAGGTTGAAATAAGATGGAGGATTTTTAGTAGGCTTTAGAGTTTCTTAGGCAGAACGGAGAATGGGGAAAAGACAAAAAAGTAAATTTAGCTAAACATTGTTTATCCATCTAGGCTATTTCGCCAATCCATTACTTCAAGCTAAGAGTATTGATTCAACAAATCTAATACGACTACATTTAATATTTGTGGATGCTCAAGCACAAGACCTACAGTGTAGGTATGGCAAATGTATTTCTGTACATATCGTGGTGTTCAACTCTGGCACCAGCAGGAAAAGGACTCAAATGCACGACCAAGGGCAGGCAGCTGTCATCCTGGAGTTCAATGTGTGGAGTGCAAACAGACTTAGGACGGGGTGATAGGTGACCCTGACGAGTGTGTGCTGGACTGTCTCGATAGCAGAGAGAGAACCGGTGATGAGTTGGGCAGTTCTCCCCACCATATGCAGTGATTTTCGGTCTGAGGCAGTGCTGTTGACTTACCAGACTGTAATGCATTTGAGAGGATGCTCTCAAGCAGCGGTTGAAGTTCACCAGAATGTTAGGAGACGCAGGGGCTCTCCTCAGTCTCCTGAGGAAGAAGAGACGCTGGGGAGCCTTCTTACCCGGGGCCGAAGTGTTGAGCGCCCAAGAGAGGTCCTAGGTGATACCCAGAAACTTAAAGCCAGTAGAACATACTGAACCTCTGTCATGTTAATGCTGATGGGTGTGTGTTTGCTGCCTTTTGACCTTCTGAAGTCTACAATCTGCTCCTTAGTCTTCTTGGTGTTGCGGTCCAGTCAGCGCACCAGGCCACCAGGTGCTGGACCAACTCCCTGCAGTCCTACTCATTGTTGATGGTGATGAGCATACCACCGTTGTATCATCTGCAAACTGTACAATTATGGTATTTGAGCCATGCACAGGAGTGAAGTCATGTGTGAAGGGCAATTATAGGATAGGACTCAGCACACAGCCCTGTGGGACACTGGTGTTCAGGATGAGTGTTGAAGAGGTGGGGTTGAAACATTGACCATGACGAAAACATTTCAGTAACATAAAAAAAACTTTTCATCTCAATGCTCACAGGGTTTTGTTTTCTCAGGGTCCTCATTGTAAAAAATTGGTAAGGGCTATTTTTCGCATTACTATCATAACTCTAACAGTTTAAATAGTTAAAATCCACATAGCCTATATCAGTGTCTAAAGTCAATAACAAATCTTCTCTGCACATATTAGGCCATAAGTAGTGCGACCGAGAGAAACATATGTTGTTTATGACCTAGAGAAAAAAAACATACAAAGCCCTTTGAAGGTCTTGTTTATGTGTCTTATTGAGAGGATATTGAGGGGGAAATATGACCCTGAGAAGATACAAACCTGGGGTCATAGATACACTCCCTGTACATGCAGGCATAAGCATCACTCAACCTATTTTCTGCATTAGCATTCCTTAGTCACCTGGTAGTCACACCCTGTTTCTCTCTCTCACTCTGTTACACCCATCAGCTCCATTAGTATATAGGCCCACTTCACTCTCACCCTGCTCTCACCTCAGTGCCAGATCGTACTTTGCAGCATGCCAGTCTTTCCCGCATTACCTTCCAGATTTCTCTCCCGGTTTCGACCTTGTCTGCCCCTGACCAGCCTGCCTCGCCTGTTTCCTGACCCTGCCTGTCCCTGGATTATTCTGCCATGTCTGCTCCCTGACCCTGCTTCTCCCATCTTGCTTACTCCTGGAACCCTCGCCTGTCCCCGACCAGCCCTTTGCCTATAATAAAGCTGGTTACAGACTATCCCTGGTTTCCCGTGTGTTGCATGTTGGTTCTCAGCTCCTTTGTGACACATCAACAGACTCAATTATCTAGGGAATGCTCACACACACACACACACACACACACACACACACACACACACACACACACACACACACACACACACACACACACACACACACCTAGGTCATATATAGTCGGTTATATCGTACATAAAAATGATGCAATCTATTTCATGCTTCACCTGGAAACCTTCTTCCCACTGGGCAATGATGGAAGATTTCCTGATATTTCACCAGGTCCTGCGCTAACATGGAAAAAACCATTAAAAAATAGCCCGACCATGTATAGGATAAATAGTATTAGAGAAGGAAGCTTAAATGGTTCTCAGCTTATAACTAACTGGATATGAATTCCAACCTGATACCTGCTGATCTCTCGACATGACAATATAATTTAAATGTATTACTTTTTGCTCTGAAGCTGAGCATGGGAACATAATAATCAATTTCACAGAACTCATGCATTCACTTTTATATTATGCCTGTCTGTCAGATGTACTTATTACCTCCAGATAGCAGGTAATGTAAGGCTCAGTTTGTGTGCGACACTGTCTGTCCCTATATGTTATCCGTACATCTGACCGTTAGTCCTTAAATTCATTTATTTTATCAACTGATGGTGGTAAATTGTGTTTTTACCGGTCAAATTATAGCCCCATTATGCACATTTTCAGGTTTCCTAATTATATTTTGATATCTCTAAGGCAGTGGTTCTCAAACTTTTTCTGTCATTCACCACTTTGAACAGGTGGGCCTTTTCGAGCCCCACCTGTTCCTCATCGCATACAGCTCTCAACACTCAGAGAAAGGGAGCTGTATACTTTTCAATAATCCAAACATCTTTAGAATATGATCACAACCAATAACACATCATTTACCGAGACACACACACACACACACACACACACCTAG
>NW_011337860.1:0-2500 GCF_000735185.1 Notothenia coriiceps
AAGAGTCCTCTCCTGCTGATGTTCAGGTGTATATCAGTATGTAGTGTCTCTACTTTAAAGAGTCCTCTCCTGCTGATGTTCAGGTGTATATCAGTATGTAGTGTCTCTACTTTAAAGAGTCCTCTCCTGCTGATGTTCAGAGTTATATCAGTATGTAGTGTCTCTACTTTAAAGAGTCCAGACCTGCTGATGTTCAGGTGTATGTCAGCATGTAGTGTCCCTGCTTTAAAGAGTCCTCTCCTGCTGATGTTCAGGTGTATATCAGTATGTAGTGTCTCTACTTTGAAGAGTCCTCTCCTGCTGATATTCAGGTGTATATCAGTATGTAGTGCCTCTACTGTGACATGTCTCCATGCTTTAATGTTCAAAAAGCTCTTTATTGTTCTCATACTGCCTGTACTGCAGCACCTCTTTTCCCCCTCTGTCTGAAACCAGAGCCCATTATGCTCTGATTGGTTAACTGGCCGGCTCTGTTGTGATTGGTCAACCGCTTAGAGATGTCCCGACCCTTAGCCTATCACGTACAATGTGTTGGAGCCCTAGCCAGTCGAAGTCCAAATGTTACACAGTGATGTCACTATGTTACAGAAGTAAACAAAGGGGTCCAATGGAGGCGTTTCAGGCAGGGGGGGAGTGTATGGGAGAGAAACCCCCCCCTGGAGGGAACACAGGCACACTACAGGGTAGAATAGGACCTTTTCAAACTTAGTAAAGGAAAACACACCTCCTCCAAGGCATTTAACATTTACAGATTACATTTGACACTGCTTTATTATCTGGCAGGCGGTACCGCAGCATCCGGACTAAAACCACCAGACTCAGAGACAGTTTCATCCCACAGGCCATTAGACTATTAAACACCTGAACTTTGAAACAACATCATAACATTCATCTGGCTGCTACTTAGAAATTATGTATCTAATATATCATTCCAATCACTTGTATATAGACTCTTATTGCACTATTTTTCTTTTTGTATTTACATGCACTATTTTTTCTGTTTTTCTGTGTTATTGTATTGCACTGTTGGAGGAGCCTGTGACCTGAGATTTTCATCGTCATAACTACACTGTAGCTATGAACGCATGACCAATAAAAGCCTTGAACCTTGACATTTCAAAGATTTTATTATTGGACTATCCACATGAAGTGTGACCTGTCTTTCTATTTGGAAACACTTTTATAGCTGCTTTCCAGAAATGAAAGTCCAGACTAATACAACAAACATGGCTCAATAAATGTATGATGTTATGTTCATCCGTTCTGCACTGATTATACAATCAAACCAAAGTACACTGTGAGGATTCATCACATTAAACGTCTGAGGATCTTTTTGTGCAAAAATGTGTTAGCCATATGTACACTACTTATAAACCCAGACCTTTATATAGATAGTGGTGCAGTGATGACAGATTTTGTGGGCTGATCCAGAAGTTAGCATCACAAAGGCTCCCTCAACTAAAAGCAACGGGAATTTTCAATTACATTTTGGAATACTGCAGAACATTTTTTAGAAATGTGGAAGCTTGTGTGTGTGTGTGTTCCAGTGCCTCTCTGACTCTGGTGAGTGTGTGTAAGTGCGTGCGTACTGATAATGTGGGTCCCAGCTGGGCCGGTCGCTCAGCTCTGCCAGCAGCCTGAAGGCTCTGTGAGCAGGAACATCCACCTCTGACTCCACCCTGAAACTCAGCCTGGACTTATGCTCCAGGGTGAACAGACGGACCTGAACACAGATCAACCTGTGATCAGACAAACAGCTCCTCATTGGGGGACAGAAAAAGATCATTCTCGTAAATGAAACAGAACTACTCAGGTACCTTGTCTTTCTCAGAGCTGAGGCGCCAGTTTTTTCTAGCAGCCAACATCTTCAGAGCGGAAACATTGTTATAGCTCAGATACACCTGGACACACACACACACACACACACACACACACACACACACACACACACACACACACACACACACACACACACACACACACACATAAATATTCTATACAGTACAGTATGAAATTCAACCTGCAGTTCATTTCTCACAGTCAACATTACGTCTGTTTGTTAAGGTAGAATGCAGATGATGAAGTCTAGAAGTGTCCATTTTAATGTAGTATTTTAACATGCAATGAAACAATACAATTCCCAATGAAAGCATCAAATAGTATCTGAACAAATGTGCCTTGTGCTTGATCGGTAGACTGTCAGTCAAAAGCAAGGTACATGAATTTAAACGCGCACATGCTTTTAACTTGTTCAGTAGGCCTAGTAATAAAAAGCTACATTTTATAAATGGAAAACTTGTGTGGCCCTTGGATCATGAATCATTAATACCGCTCTCTCAAAAGCTCCAAGACCTTTGATCCTGATGTCCGTTGTTATTAGTGTGTTCTGTCTCCTCTGAATGTAGATGAAGCAGCTGTTGCTAAAACTGATCTCTATAGTACACCATGTGCATATCCTTCCGAGAGTATTCTAATTGATTTTGTATAATTTAAAGTGTGT
>NW_011337860.1:11157-16756 GCF_000735185.1 Notothenia coriiceps
ACATATTATTGATATATATATATATACAGTGATACAATTACACTTCAACACAAGTGTGTGTGTGTGTGTGTGTGTGTGTGTGTGTGTGTGTGTGTGTTTCTTTGGGTGTGTGTGTGTGTGTGGGTGGGGGGGGGTGCGTGTGTCATTTACTGTCCCTCAGGTTGTGGCATGCATATACATATTGGGCAGCAAGATGTGCCTTGTCTCCTTCTCCTAGGAGTATTCTCAGAGATGGGAGTAAGTCCTACATGTGCAAGTATCAAGCAAGTCCCAAGTCACTGTGGTGAGAGTCAAGCAAGTCAAGTCATACGAAATTCGCATTTAAATCAGTTATAAGACAGTGGTTATGAAAATGGATTCAACCCACACTTCGATCTTTATTACATACACAGTTCGTTCGTTCTCGTTCTCTCGTTCTCTCTCTCTCTCTCGTGTTTTTTCTCTCTCTCTCTCTCTCTCTCTCTCTCTCTCTCTCTCTCTCTCTCTCTCTCTCTCAGTCTTGAGAGGTCATTAACCTCTCTCCTCTCTCTCCTCTCTCTCAGTCTTGAGAGGTCATTAACCTCTCTCCTCTCATTCTCTCTCTCAGTCTTGAGAGGTCATTAACCTCTCTCTCAGTCTTGAGAGGTCATTCACCTTCTTGAAACCTGGGATTACAGAGTTCAACTTGTCTCAGTCTCACCTGTCGTACAGTGACCACATATTCTGTTTTCTTTTGGTTGCCAGGATCTTTTGTGTCTTCCTGTTGCCAGTTTGTGGTCACTGAGCCTGTGCTTGGTTAGGATCTGTCTCTGCTTTCTATCTCTGACAGTAGAGAGATATTCTGCCAGCTCATACTCTCTGTTTAGAGCCAGGTAACATTCTAATCTAATTTGGCTTTTAGTTTCTTCTTCCCAATGTTGTAAATAGTTGTCTTTACATTGTGTTATAACGTGTTTGACTGTGATTGGTGTTTGGAGAGCAGTGTTGTTGAGAGACTGGTCAGAGTGGCTCTGAGAGGGGGCAGCTAGCCTCAGCACCAGCTGACATAGGGGACTCTTTCCTGGGGTTAGCTCTTGGCTTTGGAGGGCTTTGGAGTGGAGGGTGTCTCGGGGGCTGGATCTAAGGTGGTTAAAGAATGTTAGTGCTATCTTTTGAGTGTTAATGATCAGTGGGTGCATTTGTACATGCATTTGTTGGTGTTTTTCTCTGAACACGTCAAATGTATCTGCAGAATTCTGCATGTAAAGACTCTGTTGGATGTTTGTCCCAGCGGGTATAGCTCTGGTGACTGAGTGGACCCCATACTTCACTACCGTACGTACAGCGCAATGGGCTGGATCACACTATCAAAGATTTTGAGCCAGATTTTAATTGGAATTTGGACATTATAAAATGTTCTCTTAATTGCATTTAGAGCTCTTCTGGCTCTTTCTTTTAGTGCATTCACTGCCATGTTGAAACTTCTTGATGCTGTTATGGTAAACTGGTATTTGTTCTCCTGATCTCACACACACACACACACACACACACACACACACACACACACACACACACACACACACACACACACACACACACACACACCAGAGAGGCAGGCGCTGGAGTCGATCCATTTGAGCAGCTGTCCCACACTCAGCTCCTGGCGGTGGTTGCTGTGACAGGGCATCACTATCTGACTCATTTTCACCTCTGTCGGGTTGACACTTCCTTCTTCCTCTTCTTCTTCTTCTTCATCCTCCTCATCTTCCTCCTCCTCTTTCTCCAGATCACCTGACACTCTGGAACTCATCTTCAAGGCTGTGGAGGAGAAGAGTTTCTTAGGTTGAGATGGGTTTCAGAAACAGAATCAGAATTCCAAATATCTGTCCCGCAATGGGGAAGTGTACATTATAACAACAGCAAAAGTATGGTGCTGATAAAGTAAAGAGAATAGACTTACATATTTAATAATAAATTACAAAGTAGGCATACGTAAAAAAAGAAAATGAAGAAAAACACAATAAGTAAAAAAGAAATAGCAGATAAGTACATCATGGTAAAAAGTGACCAAATCAAATAAAAAAGTTAGCTGGTACTGTTTACTGATTGTGAATACATTAAAAATTAAGTTTTCAAATGTAAGGTCATAAGAGTAGCACCAACATCGTCAATACCAATATGTTATATCACTGCATCAATTTGTACACATTTTGATAACTCGTGTACTGGTTTTTTACAAAGTCAGGATGAATCTAAAGCTGTCACAAAAGGATATTAAGAAATAACATTTTGTTTTTAAAAGTCATCATGTTAGAATGTCATAGCACACAGCACTGTCTGTATATAATCTCTCATTTAATCTTTAGCAGCTAAACATGGCAAGGAATGTCCTACAAGTTTTAACCTTAACACATTTATTTGCAAATCTGAATATTTTACCAGCTGTCCCGACAAGATGTCAGCCTGCAGCAGCCTGGACACATAAGACAATGCAGCCCTGACAAAGACGTTAAAGAAAGCCTTCATCAGTCTGAGAAGGCAACATTTTTGTGTCATCTTTATCATATTGTATATGTTGTCAGTTTGTATGGCTGCTACCCTGGCCAGACGTTATCTCCATGGGACCTTGGTGTAAAATTGATGTTTTGACATTCAGATGAAGTTGCCTCTCAAATCAGGTGAGCCAGCCACCTTAGTTAGCCTGTACGCTGTGCAGATATAAGGCCGGGTCAGGCTGCAGAGTATCTGCCCTTTGCTTGGGTGAGGGAAATAGTAAGAGCTTCCATAGGAATGGTAAGCAAACATTTGGCATATTTTACTGTGTGTTTATAACTAACTTTACTGTGCAGTTGTATAAAATATAGGAATAATTATAAGACTAAGTATCTACAGATACTTGAATAAGAAATATTCTGCTAATTTCCAGGTTCCTATAAGTATTTTGTGTCTCTGCTGTGACATGTCTCCATGCTTTAATGTTCAAAAAAGTGTGTGGGAGAGAAACTCCCTCTGGAGGGAATACAGGGATTTTAGTCTTTGTAGACCATTAACATGCACAAAAACCTATAGAACACACTACAGGAAAAGGAAAACCCCCAAAACATAATAGGGCCTCTTTAATATTTGAAAAAATTTCTTGCTTTGATGGAATTGTTTGACTATCCGACAAGAAACGTTAATAAAACAAAATCAGGGCCCAGTAGAGCTGATCAATAATCCATCATGAAGGACAAATACCTAACTGCCAGCTCTGCGTCTGTAGAACGACTGTTTCCTGTCTGTCTGTAAAGGCGAGAGGGAAAACCACAGAGAAGCTCCTACAACTGACTTGTTCTTACTTGTTTGCTGAAAAGATTGTATATCAGTACTCTGGGAAACATTGTCTAAGGTCCTTAACAGCAAATAGTTGCAGTCTTGGTTGTGAGTTAAGGTCCGTTCCCAACACTTTGACAGATGAATAGATCCACTGAGGTGTCATGACAGAACTTATGCAGTGATACAGCTAAATACTGTAAACATGTAGGATACTTTTAAAACCAATGAACTTACAGTAATTTACACAAAGTAGCATTCTCTAAACTTTGTATATATGTGGAAATACAACACAACAATCTATACATTAAATGTGATCTAAGCTTTAAAAGACAATGTCCTCAATCCATGACATATCAGGTCACATGAGTTGAGTGAATACATGAGGGTTGCACACTCATAGTCAACAATGTCGACATAAAGAGGTTTACAGCAACAGCTTCCTGTAAAATGATTCATTTAAAACGGAATGCTTCAACTAGTTTCTACTAGAACCCACAGAAAGCCTAAATATTTAGAGACTTTTTGTGTTGACATGTTACCAGAGGTGGATGAAGTTAAGATGATTTACTTAAGGAAAAATAGCAATACTGCAATGTAAAAATAATGTTACAAGTCAAAGTCCTGCGCTCATAATTCTACTTAAGTAAAAGTAAAAAAGTATAAGCATGCAAATTGGTTATTTGCTTATATAATATATTATTGGGGCATTCGGGTGTTGCACTTGGTAAAGGTGGGGTTAATTTGAATTACTTTATACACTGCTGGGTAGCTTAACCTATAATAATGTATAATAATGTATCAATTTATATTTAGGATTGATAAAAGGCAAAAGGTACATAATTTGCCTTCAAGATGTATTGAAGTAAAAGTATAAAGTAGCATAATGTAAGTATCTCCATTATGCATGTTACTGTAATGTGGCATGGATCACAAATGGGCCTTGTTCCGTAACGTCAGTAAACGCAGCATTGCAGCAGGTCCTAAGTTAGTGTTAATATATCCTTTCTGAAAAGTTTGCGCTTCTATCTTTATACACGCATTCTGACTCCAACTGTTGATGTGACTAGACCGCACACAGTTCTGAACACACTCCACACAACTACTGCTGTTATTTTCATGAATAACAGAAGCGCCCTGCAGAGACATGCTACTCTCATAACGACAAAGTAACGTGACTGCGCACAAGTCATGACTCCGCTCTGCAACAGCGAACTTCCAAACATAACCCCGTTTAAGTTATCTTATAAGTGAAACTAGTGCTAGCTACTCGAGTGAATACGGATTAAAATGACATTCAAGCAGTTTGAATTTGACATAAGCCCACTTCACACGACTGTAAACAAATATGTGTTTTACTAACCTGACAGCGAGCTGTAGAAGAATCAAGCTGAACGTTGATAACGTGATGTTAGGCGATAAACAAGTGCTGTTCCGGTAATACCTTTCAAGATAAAATGACTTCACTAAGACGACACATTTTCAAATGTAGTGTTTGATTGGTATACATGAAATACATGCTATTTGTAACAGTTTAATACCCAGAACTAGAGCTACAGAACTAATGTGTTTCTAGAAGAAGAAGCCATTTAAAAGTTAAATACTTATGATGTGGGTCCTGAGTTGTCCAAACGTTATGCTGATGCTTAATGTAATTTAATTAACGTTATATCAGTGCTTTACTACAAATGAGAACACACCAACTAAAACATACATTAACATGCATATCAGTAATACAAAACAACAACAAAACACAGCGACTGACTTCCGGTAGTTTGGTGCGTACCATTGGGGAATTTAACACAAGGCAATATATATCAAAGTAAATCAGGCCGAGAAAACTAAAAGCGGACAACTCAGGTAGTGTTTAGGTTGTAAATTACCTTTTAGTAGCTTCTTTTATAGCATGCAATCGCATGGAAATAACAAAAAATGATGTCATGGATTATATATCGTCAATGGAACACAGTCTGTGGTAACAGCCAGTGGACCCAGGCTGAATGACCTGTAGTGGGCAGCTGCCTCAGAGCCTCACAGTCAGTCAGTGGGCGTAGGCCATTTGTTTATTTTGCACCACTCAAGTGTAACAATTAAGCAACATTTTGTGACTGGTTAAAAATCTTTAATAACCAGGCACAATATAGACAGGATGGTAGATATGGGCGGGGACATAAGGGACCCAATAGCAAAGTGTGGCCCTTAGACCCCAACATTCATCTGACCACGAGAAGACCATGATGGCTTCTCAATACTCTAATTTCTCCTCCTCGACTCCCCTCCTCGAATCCTATCCTCGTGTCTTAGTCCCGCCCACAGGAGATGCGAGCGG
>NW_011337861.1:0-4208 GCF_000735185.1 Notothenia coriiceps
GCACCAAAAATCACTCCTAGCTCCCTTATTACTTATCCTAGCTGCACATCCAACACATAGTTTATGATCGTAAAGACACAGAATCTAACGGTGCCCACCTCAACACTGAAAGATACAAACTCGCGGCGTTATCAACAAAAACGTACATCAAAACAAGTGGCGCTAGGTAGCCCACAACGCTAACATGGTTTACCTTGGTTTTGGCTGGTCAAAACTGGTCTTCAATGGCATTAAAACGATAACAACGATGATGTAGTTAATCCATAGGTTAATACCCAATGTGGTTATGTCCCCTTTGAAATGTTCTGATAATCTATAAGCAATAAAACTGCAATTCCTTTTTAAAATAGTAGAGCAGGCCATTCTTACGCTCTGTAGCAAGATTGAATGCGCGAAGACGCCATCTTTTTTTTTAACATGAGTGTGTGTGGGACGATTCTCTTTAGATTGTATTGGCTCTAACGGTCAGAAAGAGATGTCACATGTCAAAATCGAAGAAGGGGGGCCAGAGATAAGGAAAATCCACCCAAATGGCCCCAGAAGAGGTTTTCTTTTGCTAAATCTGTCTAAAAAGGTCAAATATCACTTGTTTTGCATCAATCTTGATACAGGGTACTTATTATATGTTGTACTTTGGATTCCTAAAGCTTTTAGTCTACTAAGTCATCATCCAAGGTTAGTTTCACTATAAGTACAAAATATAATTTACAGTCTTTTACCATGTTCAATCTGAATTTTCTTTAAAATAAAAAACATCTATATTGATTCTGACTTTTCTACATCCAACTCACAGGTTTATCATTACTTTGAGAAAAAATATTATTCATTTAACCCTTTTAGAAGGGAAGATATGGTCATTTGTTCTGGGAATGTCATTTTCGAGCCTGAAACCTGAAAAACAGGCTTGGGGCTTAATGGCACAAAGACGCTCAAATGTATTGCAATGTTAAATAGTCAGCATTTTAGCTGATAGTCAACGAACTTGCCATGTAATATAATTTTTTTTCTTCAATTTAAATACTATATTTATTTAATAATATCATTATTATTATTATTATTATTATTATTATCATTATTATTATTATATCTCCTGACAAAAGGGCTTTTCTGATGTACAGAATATGGATTTATCTCTTGTACTGCACCAAGTAGCTGTGGGATTTAATGTTTATTTGACAGTCCAGATAGTTATTTCTTAAAATTACCCAGAGTAAGCTCATTTTATTTGAAATGTCATTTATGTGTAATACAGGAGGACATCCCAAACTTTCTATGATTAAAATTACATTCTATGAAGCAAGCATGGTTTCATATATTGAACAGAAAAAACGGACAAGATTGTGATTTACTTTATTGGTTCTGTCAACCAGTAAAATGTTATTGATGTTCTCAGCAGAAGATGATGATTATCTCCAATACCCATCATGGAGATTGGACAAAGAAATAACACACAAGACTTGTCAACAATAAGGCTTTTCGAAGTCTTCCACTGACTGAGTTATGGCTCAATTTTTTATGTAATTCAAGCCAATCACATAGGGTTTTAAAACAATTAATTTTCCTCCATCAGCTTTGTGCAACTGCTGCTTTTACACTGTTTTGTGTTTTTTTCTATATCTTCTATCTAGGGATGTCCCGATCACCTTTTTTTGCTCCCGATCCGATTCCGATCACTTGATTTTGACAATTTGCCGATACCGATTTTTCCCGATCCGATCTTTATGCAATGCATTAAGAGAAAAAAAAGAAAAAAAGTAATTCAAGTTGTCCCTTAAGGTTATTTTTTTATTTAAATTGGATATTCTATCCAACATGGATATAGCTTATTTTTTTCACAGCAGCATTGGATCAGTTCAGTTGTGCAGCATTGGATCAAAACAAAATAAAGCTTATCAGTACTCGTTAGCTTACTGCTACAATTAGACACTGCGCCCTGCCCACTCTGTTGCCAGATTTGAGAGAAATAAGCAACCAGGTCTATGAAAACAAGCCCCAAAGAAGCAACACATACATGGTGGAGAAGCTCTGTTCATAAAACAGCAGATCAGCACATAGTCCCTCCCTAAAGCTGCTTTATGAAGTGATAAAATCCAAATCTGCGTAAAGCTTTTCTGGCAGAGTTTGGCAGAGCATCAGGACGTGCTGGGTGGCACATCACCTGCACCCATCTGAAGTCTGGCTTTGTCCTGTGTGGGGATCTGTTTCCATTTAAGTTATTTCAATAAAAAGTGGGGGGAAAGAAGACAATGAGTGTTCGTTATATCATGTACACTCTCAAACACACACACGGTAAATAGTGTGTTACAGTATCTATATGGATGGTTCCGCTTTGGATGAATAGATGTTGCTTGCAGACAATGAGGTGAATAATGCCGGATTTGGGTGGAAGTGAGTGAGGCAAGATAGACAGGGTGTGTGTGTGTGTGTGTGTGTGTGTGTGTGTGTGTGTGTGTGTGTGTGTGTGTGCTTTCTCCTCGCTTTTCCTTTTGATTAGACCAGCATCCTCCTTGGGCGGGAGGTAGAAATCCCAAACGTTACCTTCCTACCACCTGCCTTGCAAGCTTGAGGACCTACAGACACACACATTTGTATACACACACCAACCTGCTATACCACCACCCATTAAATCTTCCAGAAGAAGACCCCTGGTTTGCCAGATTATTACTCGGTGGCCCTTTCCAGAGGAATTCCGAGGGTGGTTTTTTTTCTTGTAGATATTCCACGCCGCTTTGCGCCCTCAGATTTCACGCTGCAACATTAACACGAGCTGACACACTGGATTAAACGCAGACAGCTGGAATGCCCGGGCCCTTTGTGCAACGTGGACCTCAGCCAAGAGCACTCGCTCTGAGGCCAAGAGAGACCTGGGAAAGAGAGCCCTTCTTCGAAATAAACACAAGATCGGCCAAGAGGGTGGAATACCTGACAGAGTAAATGCTTCACTGGCCTAGTCCGGGTCGTTTGAGTTCAGACAGGTGAACCTGAAAAAAGGTCTCTTATATGTTAGCTTACACTACTAATGCTAGAGGCTAAGAAGAACAGGCGATGCGGCAAAACTCTATAGGATATAGTGTTGCTTGAAACATCTGAGACCTTTCTCACTTATGTTGCATCTTAATTCAACTAAAGCTAAACCACACTTTAGGTTTCAACTGTGAAAAAAGTACAATCAGGAAGTCAATTTACATTCAAAGACTAGGCTAACATAAGGAGGCTAAATATGAAATTTGCCCCTTAAGAAATACCTCACAAGTTACCTTTGCTGAACAATGACCACAATGTGATAATGGCAAATGGCAGCTCAGGTAAGGTAAGGTGCAGTAGAAAGTCAATGAACTGACTCAGTTATGTCCATCATATTATGACATTGGATAGCAATTTCAAACTGGATTTACGTTAACATTGTTTATTTACCATGTAGAAGATGCAACACAACAAGCAAGATTGCTTATTTTACTTTAAACGATGGACAAGAGGGGTCCAACCTTGATGATGTAACAACAAATATCCTTGTCCCCAAAAATATTTGTTCCCATGGTCTGCCATTGAAAAAGCTGACTCAAGAAAGGTTATCAGGTCCCTAACAACTTCTTTTTTGAAATTAATTGGAGCTGTTCTTCATCCATTGTATACATATTCTTCTATTCAGTTTAATGTTATTTATTTTATTTTCAAACAATTTTCAATTTCAGGTAGGGCTGGGCGATATATCGAGTTTACACGATACATCGTGGATTGCACTCCATGCGATGTCGTAAATGACCACATCGTGAACAACGAGTATTATGTTGTGTAATCAATTTCCCGCCGCGGCCAAAATGAGCTTTCCTTTCTCCCTCATAGACACAGTCACACACGCAGGCACACACGCAGGCCCCGTCTAACTTGCACACAAACATTACACACATGCACAGTCAGGGGCGTAGCTGGAAATTCTGGGCCCCATGAAAGAATCTATTTGTGGGCCCCCAATCCATGCGAGTGCGCATTAGCGCGCACGCTAAAAAAAATGTGGCCATTATTTATTGATGAAAACGAGTTTTATACATTCGGATCAGCAGTTCAGCACCAGTTCAGGATGTCGCATTGCGTTCATCTTCAATGAATGGACCAATGCAATAGTCTACCAAACAACCTTGAGTTGCACTAGCTAGGCATATTTTCCCCTATTCTGTGTGTGTGTACTTGCACAAAGTCCACGTGTGTGC
>NW_011337862.1:0-203 GCF_000735185.1 Notothenia coriiceps
GCGGTGGAGATGAGGAGGTGTCGGCGTTCTGGCGATTTACTCGGAAAGCTTCGGTAGAAGCTGCTGGGAGTCCCAGCAGCTTCTACTGAAGCCAGTCCCCAACTCCGGGGACTTCCGGACGGGGACTCCGGACGGGGACTACGGGCGGCAGTATACGGCGTGAAGTTGTTTGCGGCCTGCAAGTAAACCCAAAGCAGAAGAAG
>NW_011337863.1:0-3183 GCF_000735185.1 Notothenia coriiceps
TAAGAAGTAGAAAGTACAGGTATTTGAGTTCAACATGTAAGAAGTAGAAAGTACAGGTATTTGTGTTCAACATGTAAGAAGTCAAAGTAAAAAGTGGTCAGAATAATAAGTAGTGGAGTAAAGTACTGATACCAGAACAATGTACTTAAGTACAGTAACAAAGTATTTGTACTCCAGCGGACAGAAACAGACATGAACATGTCAGACGGAGATTTGCTCAGCTGTCACATCAATCCTGTAGAAAAGCAACCACAGGAGCTTCAGAAGAAACTCAGGAGCCACAAGAAGAGCCACAAGAAGAGCCACATGCTCAAACAGCAGCACGGAGAAAAGGCTCAGGAGGTTTGGTTTTAAGAAACTGTTCAAAAAATCTCTCCGTGTCCTCCAGAGACCCGGGTTTATTTCTGTCCTCTGTGGCGACTGTTAGAGTCCTGATGGAAACACATCCTTGGCTTCTCTCTCTCTCTCTCTCTCTCTATTTATATAGCCCAATATCACAAATGTTACATTTGTCTCAGTGGACTTCACAGTTTGTACAGAATATCAGTATGACAATACGACACCCTCTGTCCTTAGACCCTCTGTCCTCAGACCCTCTGTCCTTAGACCCTCTGTCTTTAGACCCTCTGTCCTTAGACCCTCTGTCCTTAGACCCTCTGTCCTCAGACTCTCTGTCCTCAGACTCTCTGTCCTTAGACCCTCTGTCCTTAGACCCTCTGTCCTTAGACCCTCTGTCCTCAGACCCTCTGTCCTTAGACCCTCTGTCCTCAGTGTCCTTAGACTCTCTGTCCTTAGACCCTCTGTCCTCAGACCCTCTGTCCTCAGACCCTCTGTCCTCAGACCCTCTGTCCTTAGACCCTCACATCGTCAAGGAAACACTTCCAGAGAAACCCCACAGTTTAAAGGGGAACATGGAGAAACCTCAAGGAGAGCAACAGAGGAGGGATCCCTCTCCCAGGACGGAAAGACGTGCAATAGATGCCGTGTGTAAATTGAAGAGATAATACATTTACAGCGTAGGTAGAACAGATGTTTGGAAATGCATGAGTCTGTAATAAGATGATGAATCCACGAGGATGTCAAGAGTCCTGTGGGAGCCATCAGGGAAGTAGTACGGTGACACATCGTCTGTCTCTTCAAATAGTGGAGAAGGCCGTTGTATGGCAGCAAGGGACGAGAGGGGTTCGGTTATAAAGACATTCATTCTGTTCTTCATACAAATGTGTTTTTATCGATAATAATAACTATTTCGATGTTATTTGTGTTTACGTGCACATCTCAAAACATTCTCTTGCACTATTTCATCTGTTCTATGTCCTATATATATTCATGATGCTCTGATGGAGGAGGACTTCAGTTTGTCATTGCCGTATCTACACTGAAGCTGCTGGGCACACGGTGAGAGAGATCTGAATCTTAATCTACATTTTATTTAGAGGCGCCTTTCAAAGCCCCCAAGGACCCCTACCATTCAGAGAATATTCTTAAAAACTGTACAAAAGCACGGTAACAGGGAACATGTAGGGCAGGGGTGTCAAACTCAAGGCCCGGGGGCCAAATCCGGCCCGCCGCTTCATTTTATGTCCCACAAGAGCTTGCAAAGAATATAATCAGTTTATTATAAGGTTACGTGCCGCTTTACAGGAGCACGTTGCCCATAAACTACATGTCCCACAATGCATCTCATTTTGTGAGATGTGCACTGAAGAGACTTGCAATGATTTGCCCTAGACTTCTACTTTCAGACGAAGTTAATTATGAAGTTATTACCCTAGATAATAATCCAATGCAGAGGAAATAATGTAAAATAATACATTATGTTATATATATTTATCTATGTATATTTAAATAGTCTTAAAGTTACCACCGGCCCTTTGAGTGCAGCCATAATTCTAATGTGGCCCACGATGAAATTGAGTTTGACACCCCTGATGTAGGGGAACGAGAGGGTGATGATGTATTGACATTTTGTATTGATTTCCCTCGTGACCTCGTTCTCTAACCTCCTCTCTGCAGTAGTTTTCCACCTGAGGAAGTTCAGACCCCATTCTTTTCTTCATCACATTGTAATAACTTCTCCTAAACCACCACCATCGATCTCCCCGAGTGAAAACATCTGGACAGAAACCACATCGGCTCAAATGAAGGCATGTATGATAACTTTCTGGGAACAACAATTATCTGAGTTAAAGCCGGCTGAGTCATCTCCACATTCATCTATAACGAGCAGCTCTTAATACAAACACAATCACTCTTTAAAGCTGCGCTGCGTCCTCTTGATGTGACAAGCTGCTCGGACCAGTTGTGGTGCTTCTTCTACTTCTTCTACGTTAAGGAGAGGAAGCAGCAGATGTGAATGAAATCCTGGAAACAGCCGCCCACGAGCTCGCCACAAACATTCAAACACACAACGCGCAGAACTGCCATGACACACAGCAACACACGGATCAGATGCTGAACCAACTGTGAGCACACTCATCAGCTGAACATATGCAGTGCCTTGTTTATAAGAAGTGGGCGGAGTCATTGCAAAAGAAGCCTTGGGTTTGGAATTCAGACGTTGGTTTTCAGCTGCCAAAAAAACATATTTTCAAATGTCACCATCTTGGCTCTTGGCTGTTTTACTCTGAATAGAACAATGATCCACTTAGTTAAAGTGGACCTCTCTCTGGAAATCTCTGTTTGCTCCAGAGGGAGTTACTCTTTAAAGTGGACCTATCATGCTATATTTGAATAACATAGTATAGGACCATACCTATATAAGGCATATTTATACTTTTTATTTTTCAAAATACCAAACAGATCATGCATTTTAGCCATTCCTCATTTCTCTCAATGTAACACTGTCTTTGCATCATGGGCTGATTCTGTGAGAACAGCACCATCTACAGGCCTGGCATATGTACTACAGCGTCTCCAGCGCTTTCCAACGGCAATGTCCGTGGCTGTCTCCTCCTGATTGGTGGAGTTGGCCCAATAGCCGTAGCGCCACTTCTGTGACGTCATAGAAGTGTTCAAATCTGGATCAGTCTGTATCAGATCCGTTGCAGCCCCTTTTTAAGAGATTTGGGTATGGAGGAAAATAGAGAGGGTTGTGTTTTCTGACACTTGGTGAGTTCCCTGGAACACCGGGGACACATGTTCATGTAGAAACCTCTGTCCTCAGACCCTCTGTCCTCAGAC
>NW_011337864.1:0-2087 GCF_000735185.1 Notothenia coriiceps
TTGTTATCAAACCTGATGTATTAATACAAAAACCGTTTTAGTTCCTACATTTTGAAAGATTGATTGAAAATAATGATGTGTGGTGATCAAAAACAAGATATTTATTAATACTTGGAATATTAAATGATTAAATAAATGGATTTACAAAAATATAGCTAAGAAACACTCACCCATGCATGAAATAACATTGTAGGTCAATACGGGTCATTTTTTACCCATGTTGTCCCTTGATTTTGCATAGCTTGTGTATCACAGGGTTAAATGTGTCATAATGTCCAAATTGCACCAATTGGGTTGGTAAGTAAACCCACCAAGTGTAGATGTAAAAACTCTTCACTGAAAGTGTTCTCATTTATTAAATGTCTTTGTTTGGCAAAATGAGCCATATAAAAAAAAATGGTGGTAACATGTCCCATGTCTAAAGGACACCCATGCCAATCACAGATTCCCAGATATTGTCGAAATAGTTTAGGGTCTTTGTGTAGGGTAAAGGCTACCATACAGAAACAGAGACATTTTGCAAATCATCCAATGAAAGCTCTATTTCTTGTCACTTTTTGTAATAGTTACAGTTGCTTAGGAACAAAACTCTTTATTCTAACATTTTTCTTTGTGCTATCATAGCCAACAGCGACGTTCCTCTTTCAGAAAAGTCTTGCTTTAAGCAGTCGTCATATATTAAAGCTTTGCTTTCCTTCATAGGCACTCAAATATCAACTCAGCCGACAGGAGTTTTATGACACCACAATAAAGATTTCTCATTGTGTATCCTTGATAGCTTCCATTGTCTACCTGTTCGCTATTCCTCAGAAGGAAATAATCAAGGGAGACAAGGAAAGAAAAAAAAAACGGGCTTTTTGTTACAGTGACAAGTCGATACATGTGCACACGGGCGATGGTGTCAACGAAAAAGAGCGAAAATGTGCGCAGACTCACAATATCTGTCACATGTGTGCTTGGGGGAACCATCTTTCCAAACTGGCCCTGATAGCTCCCCTCAGTCCAAAAGCAATCAGGGACTCTGTGGCTTCCTCCGTCTTTCAATCACTCCTTCCATCACTGATGTAATTTGTCATTAGTGAACGGAGAAAACTTTTAATTGAGTCTCAACTGTTTGGGAGAAGATGACAACTCCTTCCCATTTGGCCATTTGTTTTTGTTGCGCTATAAAAGAATAACCTTTGTTTTTCTTCATATTTCATTATCCCTCCATGTTTGTGAGTCTGTGTGTGTGTAATGCCAATATGTTTGAGTCCATGTACATGTCCATGCACACACACACACACACACACACACACACACACACACACACACACACACACACACACACACACACACACACACACACACACACACACACACACACTTGTATTGGCTGCTTGTCCTATTTTGACCTCTCCAATTAATTTCACCATTATAAAGCGGGATCTCAAGGTGAATTGCAGAGATTCAAGAAAAGGTCAGTGCACTGCATTTGTGTATATTGAAAACAATTGTAATTAAGCAGCAGTCATTAAAAATGCACATTGTGTGTGGTTGCTGCTCCAGGGGGTTGAGTGTGGTAGAGAATGGCATAAAACATTTACTGTTTAAAGCAATCTGAGCAGAAAGTAATGTATTGTCAGTCGCAGTCATGAGCAGCTGTTACAAGTATCTAGTGGGACTTTCGTGAAATGCATGGACACGTTACATATATGCAAAAGAACATGAATCATTTATAGTGATCACTAATTATGCTGTGTAAGAAAATACTGAGTAAGATAACGACGGAGAACAAGACCTTAAATTAGCATCAAATGTGAACTTTTGGTTTGAATTTCCTTTTGTTTGTTCCGGAAATAAGTTGGTAATAAACAGTCCCATGACCAAATGACACTTTCTGATGTAATAACGATTTTTGGCTTGTTTAACCATTAGCCAATAACCACCCAAGGTAACCCTGTGTTTTCTTTATATTTACAGTCTAAGGTGTTTTAATGCTGAAGCATTACGGTTGTTGTTGTTGTTGTTATTGTTAAGTATTGCTTTGTGATGGTCAGAGTTGGGTGTAACGCGTTACTGTAATAATATTACTTTTGTCCTTAACT
>NW_011337865.1:0-2996 GCF_000735185.1 Notothenia coriiceps
TAATACCTTTAGTTACTTTACAGATGTGGATGAATGATGTGAAATATAATCAAGTGTTAAATCAGACTTTAGTTCCACCTGGAGTAAATCCACAAGCTACCCTGCAGTATACAAAGTCATTCAAACTAGCTGCACCTTTACCAGCTTTGAGAACACTTTCATCATCAATCATTATAAAACATATCATATCTATTATTCTGAAATGGACCAATCTGCACAATGACTACTTTTACTGTCGCTACTTTCACCTATATTTTGATGATAATACTTTTCTACTTTTACTTGAGGAACATTTTGAATGCAGGACTTTTACTGTAACAGAGTATTCCTACACTCTGTTACTTCTACTTTTACTCAAGTACAAGGTCTGAGTACTTCTACTTTTACTCAATTACAAGACCTGAGTACTTCTACTTTTACTCAAGTACAAGATCTGAGTACTTCTACTTTTACTCAAGTACAAGATCTAAGTACTTCTACTCAACAACAAGATCTGAGTACTTCTACTTTTACTCAAGTACAAGACCTGAGTACTTCTACTTTTACTCAAGTACAAGACCTGAGTACTTCTACTTTTACTCAAGTACAAGATCTGAGTACTTCTACTTTTACTACAAGATCTGAGTACTTCTACTTTTACTCAATTACAAGACCTGAGTACTTCTACTTTTACTCAAGTACAAGATCTGAGTACTTCTACTTTTACAAGTACAGATCTGATACTTCTACTTTTACTCAAGTACAAGGTCTGAGTACTTCTACTTTTACTCAATTACAAGACCTGAGTACTTCTACTTTTACTCAAGTACAAGATCTGAGTACTTCTACTTTTACTCAAGTACAAGATCTGAGTACTTCTACTTTTACTACAAGATCTGAGTACTTCTACTTTTACTTAAGTACAAGATCCGAGTACTTCTACTTTTACTCAAGTACAAGACCTGAGTACTTCTACTTTTACTCAAGTACAAGATCTGAGTACTTCTACTTTTACTCAAGTACAAGATCTGAGTACTTCTACTTTTACTACAAGATCTGACTACTTCTACTTTTACTTAAGTACAAGATCCGAGTACTTCTACTTTTACTCAAGTACAAGATCTGAGTACTTCTACTTTTACTCAAGTACAAGATCTGAGTACTTCTACTTTTTCTCAAGTACAAGATCTGAGTACTTCTCTCTCCTCTGCATATACTGCAAACACTAATTAAAGACCCAGATACTGCACACTGAGTACTCATATCATGAACAAACAACTTGGAGAAATATACGATCCTAATATAATCTACACATGGACTTTATGCCAGACAGCTGGAGTCATTGTAGTTCACAGAAAGTTATTTATTAAATGTCATTTCAAAGCCTTTTATCTAAGAAAAACATTCAAGCAGTCCCAACGTCACCTAGACAATAGTAATACATTACATATTAAAAGAAAATGTTTATTTATTTTATACACCATCGTAAAAAACCAAAGTAATTTATAAGATATTGCTCATTGTTGTCTGCCTACATCGTAAAGGTGACAGTTAATTATAAAGGAAATTAGTAGTTATAGTAGAAATACTTTCATCCGTCAATAAAGGAAAAAAAACATACAAAATATTATAAATTATTAGAGATTATTTTGTAATTATCTGAAAAATGTGTTACATGCTGTCTTCCTCTTGGCTCGTGTCATCGTGTGATTTCTTCATTCCGATGTGAGCCTTTCAGACAACACGTTTTTATTTCTCAGAGTCCAGTTAAAAGCATCAGGATTGATTTTAGGATGTTAAATGTTTTTAGCTTATAATCCATCATTTTCCTCTTCGGGGAATAACTGCTCTCAGATCTTCCCGGTGAACTTCAGCAGACCAAAGATGCCACCACCTAAAAGGCAGAAAGGAAAATTGTTATGTTGAATTTGATCCTTTATGAGGATATTGGCGTTACCATCTTGAATGTATTCGCTGAACAAATCTAGATGAAAGGCTGGGAATGTTATATACGAAAATACTTTAAATTCAAATACTGCCAAATTATCGTAGTTAGTAATCCATAGTATAGTCTGAGTATTGATTTATATGCAGGGGTGCACATAACTGGTGCGCAGGTACGCATGCGCGGCAACAATTTGAAATGCGTATCGTCACTTGTGTCACAAAGCGCATTTGCGTACCGACGTACTTGTGAAGCTTTTCCAGAAGGCGGTTAGATCACCGGACGACAGAGTCGGTCTCCGTGTGCCAAAGACAGGGCTGCTGTTAACGTCGGTCTGTACAACGGAATTGTGGCAAAACTACGCCAACCGGCTGCGGAGGGAGACTCCCCCCCCTTCACTGGAGAGCTGCGCTGAAACAGCTGATCACAACGTTCACACTCTGTGGTCACGAAGTACTCCACTATCATACTGTATCGTATCATATTGTACCGTACCGTATCCTATCGTGACGTATCCTATCATATTGTACCGTACTGTATGATGCTATCGTGTCTGACTGTATTGTTTCCTATCTTAGTGTATTGTACTCACCAACAGCGCCCACACCGGCGATGGAGCCGATGGTAATCCCGGCTATAGCGCCAGATGAAAGCCCTCCTGCGGCGGTTGTTGTAGTTGGGCCCCCTGTGGTTGTGGTAACTGGGGCTGGTGGGGCTGCTGTGGTAACTGGGGCTGGTGGGGCTGCTGTGGTAACTGGAGCTGGTGTGTGGGCTGCTGTGGTAACTGGGGCTGGTGTGGTAACTGGTGTGGTAACTGGGGCTGTTGGGGCTGGTGTGGTAACTGGAGCTGGTGTGGGGGCTGCTGTGGTACCTGGGGCTGGTGTGATAACTGGGGGCGTTGTAGGAACTACAGATGGCCCAACACACAGGGAGACTGTAAAAGGAAAACACAGAAACCGGTTCAAGATAGTGATGTTACGAACGATTCTTTTGAACGGCTCTTTGGTACGAACAAAGGGAACCGAGTCGTACTTGGTGAGAGCCGTTCTTTTGATCGTTGGTTCTCTGCCTG
>NW_011337865.1:6263-6764 GCF_000735185.1 Notothenia coriiceps
TTTTTCCTACTCACTGATCTGCACAATAAAAAAAAAAAAAACCCTGGTTGGCCAGTATCTCAAGACACTGTTTACATTAAAGGTCTCCTATCATGCTGTTTTAGGCATATATTCATGCGGTCTCAGATATATACAAATATATAAAAACATGTCTCTAAATGTTTTTCTCAAATACCAAACAGATCACCCATTCTAGCCATTCCTCATATCCCTCCTATTCCAGGCCTGTTTTTCGGAGTGGGAGCCTGATGCCCATATCATGTTCGAAACACCACATCAAGGATTAATGTCTGAAAACCAGTATGGAGCTCAAAGGTTTCTCTCTTCCGGTTATACCACAAGGTGAGTTCCTTTTTATTTCCTGCTTCTTCACACACATGCTCCCAGTACAGGTTAGTCTGAGTGTTAGCGATGCCTAATGTAAACAGCCGACCATCATTAACGTCCAAAACATTGGGCATGTTCTGAATAACCAACGTTCTGATAGGGCCAGTGGGTCCC
>NW_011337865.1:6791-11674 GCF_000735185.1 Notothenia coriiceps
TAGTCATATCGGACGCAAATCTGGATCAGCTCCGTTGTTCCCCCGTTTTTAGAGATTTGGGTACGGAGGAAAAGAGAGAGGGTTTTATTTCCTGACGCTGCGTGAGTTCCCTGACACACAGGGGACACATCTTTATGTATAAAAGACATCAAAAAGTGCATTTTGCCTGATAGGTCCCCTTTAAAGGTGCCCTATTAGGCTTTTTTGCGGTTGTCCCTTTCCTGATGCGTGTTAAAGACGTTTTTGTGCATGTAAATGTGTGCAACATGTCACAGTAGAGACACTCAATACTAATATGAACCTGAAAATTAGTAGAGTTGGGGCCCCTTTAATATGTTAATTCTATTTGTAAAACAGTCTGCAGTTTTACAATTGAAGTCATCAATAGCAAAAGCCTGGAAAATGTGGGAGGATCATATAAACTAAAATTGCTAAATACATATAATATAAAAAAAGTTATCTTCATAGTTCATATTGCAAAAGAATAAATGGTGGGGGATATTTTAAATGCCGCTTAAAGGGAGATAATGTGTTCAGGCTCGGTAGAGAGTCCTAAGCTAAGAAAACTGCACATTTGAGGGCGTAGCTGGAAAGGAGAGTGACATCAATAGGCTGTAAAGTTAGGTGGAAGATTTCTACATATTGACACAAGGAACATTTGACCTTGGGAACAACGAGACATATAAAGAGGATACGAGGTGGGAAACAGTTCTGTGTGTTTTTAAGGTCTTTTGTTGCTAATAATTATTATCTTACTTACTTTCCTTGGTACACCTACTTACTTAGTTTCTTACTTACTTACTTATTTACAGCTATTTACTTCCTACCTACTTTCTAAGATTATATTACTTACTTACTTACTACCCACCAACTACTACCTACCTGGCTAGATTCATACTTTCCTACTTACTTACTTATTTACTCACCTGCCTACTTACTTTTTTACTTACTTACTTAACTAATTTCTAGGATCGATTCTCTTACATGCCCCCCACCATTAAACAACACAAATTCCTGGAGAAAATACAAATAAAAGTATATGTTTTTAAACAACAGTTTTAAAAGGATTCAGTTGTCTATTCAGTTTTGTTCCAGAGAATAAAACAAAAATACCAAAAAATTTCACAAAATATTTGGATTTTCTTTCAATCCAAGTCTGAAAAACCACAGTATTACTGATCCGTTATGATTGTATTGGTTTTAAATCAGTGAGTCAGTCAGAAATGGATTCAGGAGCCAAACCATCAAGTGCTTCCTAGACTAGTTTAAGTTTTGAATTGTTTGGTTTAAGTACTGGAGTAACCCCTTGCTGCTAAATACAAACCAACTTTGTGCAATATGTGCGATATGTGCAATATATATATGCCATTAATAACTGTGTAATTTATGCCTGGCTGCTAAACCCTTGTTACTGTTACAAGGTATGTATCTTGTATTTTGTAAATTGTGTAACTTGCTGCTGTTAAATACCGTCAAACTATGTGCAATATGTGCTTTATATACATATGCCATCTTTAATAACTGTAATATATACCGGGCTGCTAAATCCTAAGAACTGCTACAGGATTTGATTTGTTTTTGATCTGTATTTTTGAAAATTATGTAACTTTTTTAGTTTTTTATCTTTTTTTTTTGCATATTGTTTATTATATTACAACTTAGTACTTTTTTAACGCAAGATATGCAACACTAAGCTGTCTGTGGCTCTTTCCTGCTGTAACGCTGCAAATGTCCACTCTGTGGGACTAATAAAGGTATTATGATTCTGATTCTGATTCTGATTCTGAATACTGTGTGTTTGACTTGATCCGAAGCTTTTTTCGATTTTTTATTTTCCCGCAAAATAATACAAACTATCACCCTGAGACAAATGCACTTTTCTTTCTACAATCATGCTGACATATGAATATTCATACCTTTCCATTTATGAAATAATTTCCTGGTAGGTTCGTTCCATTACAGTGGTGTTTACAATCTTTTTATTGGTATCCATATAACCCCGATGAGGAAGAGATATGTTTATTCTGTATCAGAATATAAAATGATAAGCTGTATCTGTATCTACACTCACCAAGCAGAAGCATGTTTGAAGTAATAAAAAAAAGCAAATGTCTAAGCAGTGACCCCTGTGGGACCCCTGAAAAAGTACTTTTAGCTGATTTAGAGCAACCAAAACATGTTCCTTAAAGACTGTTAAAATAATAGGGACTGTCTTTTTGAAGTTGTTCTACTGTGACACCATTCTCAATACCGTTCAGAGATGATAAAGACTGCCTTACTTATGGGACAATTTGTACTTTTTATAACCAAATGTTTTTGACAACATGAACAAGAGAGCAGTTTACTGCCGACTGGTATTTTTATTAGTGGGTGTATTTTAATGGCCCTTCTGGTTGGCACATCGTTGGTGTACGACATATCACACTGAAGAAGGTTTCATAGACTTATTAATGGTTATGATATGAGATTAGGTTTTATTTTGGTTCTTTTATGGTTTAACACCTTGGTCTAGAGCCCAGAATGATTCATATTATTAATGATTGAGTGTCCTTGCATCTTCTTGAGTGTCGTTTCATCTTAATGTGTACGTTTTTGTATACCTCGGGACTGTGGGAAACAGTATTTCGACCTTTCTGTGTGTACAAACATATTTTGAGATTGACAATAAAGTTGACTTTGACTTGACTTTGAATCCTCAGAAATGGATGGACACCATGAAAAGTCCCAGCTAATAGACGCCATTTAGACTTTATTTAGATCAAGAATCATACAATGTTTTATTTTTGTTGTTTTAGTAAGTGTGTAATGGGAACATTTGGGTAAAAATGGTTATCATTGCCCTTCTGTGGTGGACAGTACTAGGTCCACCAACAGAAAATGGCTGGACCCCATTAACATTTCCAGTTAATAGACTCCACCAAAATCTGCTGTATTGACAGCTAAGAGAGACTTACTCACTGTGGGTGTTTCTCAATGTCGAGGAAGGATGCTCCAGAGCTACTATTTCAAGGATGCTACGTCATCGAGTGCCGCCGAAGGACTGTTCCAATGTCCAGGATGCTTGGAATTCTACCGAGGCCGGCGTCCTTCGTTGCGGCAAATTTCGAGGCTGCACATGTGTATCCTCCGCGGTCTTAAAATCCCCACAATGCTTTGCGCACGGACCAATTTCGCTCCATTTAAGACGGGGCCTCGCATATGACGCACACCTGCACACCTGTCAGCCTGTTCCACCATTTTTCGTTTTCCGAGGCTAGGAAGGATTCTTGCCTCGCTTCTGAAGGACCTGACTCGGAGGGACATATCCTACCAAGGAAGCGTCATCGACATTGAGAAACACCCATAGACTTTTAAAGGATAACTCGTGGTTATGACGAGGCATTAGGTTATATTTATCAACAAATATAAACAATCGAAAATACCATGACGTTAAGCCAATCTGAACTTTGGCTCACGTGGGTGTAAAGTTGGGTGACTCCATGTTGCTTAACTCTCAACATATTCTGGATTTTACTTCTTAAATACTTTGCTTCTAAGAGACACAATATTTACATCTTTAAAATAGCTCTGGTCATGCCTTCTTTTAAACATGCCTTCTTTTAAACTGTAACCACAGTTTGACAGAATGACTGATAAGCTTTGATATGGCGTCAAAACACCCTGAAACAATACACGATCAAATGTGTTGCTGTCTCTGTGATGGCATTGGATTCATTTTTGGAGGAAGTGAAACTTAACCATCAACCATCAGCAACAGTAGGTGGTTCTAGCAATAAGGAAACTTAAGGAATATTCAAGGTGGCACATCTTATCTGAAGTATTCTATCCGGTTGTTGTTATCTGTGAGTCACAGATAACAACAGGAACCGAGGACAATTTTACAGGAGCATCCCAATTAACATAGAGATCTACGATTTGATACGTAAGTCTTTGATACCGACTTTCTGAAAGCTAAAGTCGTCACAACGTTAATGTGTTGCAGGCCATTGTAAAAGTTGGGCAATTCTAGCTCATAATGGCACAATGACGTTGTTAGGAATTCAGCTTCATTTGAGTTTACAGTTTAATTAGTGGTGTCACATTACTTTATAAGAGATTTGGACTCTTACGGCCCGTCCACACAGCAGCGTTAAAAAAAACTTCCAACGCTTCTGCCCATTGACTTTGAATGGGGTGACGTCACTTTGCCTCACTTTTCGCCGAACTGCATTGTGGGAAGCAAAGCGGAGATTTCCAGGCATCTCAGGATTCAAATGTTGAGCAATGTTCAACTTTTGAAGCTGAGGTGGAAGCATCAGCCAATCAAATCCTGTTTATGCAAATCTGACAGTACAAGCGCTAGCCATGCAAGCTGGGAGAGACATACCGCAGTTCTTTTTCTATATTCCTGAAAATGGAGGAGAAATTAGTTATTGCGGTAGCAAATCACCCGGTTCTTTGTGACCACTCCCTATTTACTTACCGGGATACAAACCGGAGGAACCAGGCATGGAGGGAGGTGGCAGAGACAGTGGGTGAAACTGGTAGGTTTTTCGCCTGTTTGGAGAGTTTATATCCAGTTTACTTAGTTTTAACATTGCTATTGCTTTGTATGTCGGGGCGGGAGATTCATGTGATTGGTTGTTGGTCGCGTTGCTCGCAAAAAATCGCCAAGCTTCAGACACGCCCAGCTTCAAGATTTTTTGATGCCTGTAGTGTAGACGGGCCGGGACTGTGACGGCTGCTAGTGGAGCCTCGCAGCAACTCTGCTTTCTGCACCACAATCTGTGGTGCTGATTAATTGGGACTACTAAATGAGTGAGACTCAAATATCAGAAGTTCAGAACAAGTTTTAGTAGTTTTTATTTTAACTTCATTTACTTTACTCAGGGTCACAGAGGAAA
>NW_011337866.1:0-3459 GCF_000735185.1 Notothenia coriiceps
GTTAAACAAGACAGATCTGAGGATTGCACCGACTCCAAACACTGAGCAGGAGCAACAAAGTCCCACCTATACACTGTATATTTACAAATGTACAATTATGTATACTTAAACAATGGCTTCGTTGGTTTTCGACCCTTAACGGTACATTTGGACACCCGAGAGGTCTGCTATTTTGAACTAGCAGACCGTTAAGGATGACAGACTGTTGCTACGGAGAACAGACCATTGCTAAGTATGACAGACCGTTGCTTAGGAGAACAGACCGTTGCTGAGGAGAACAGACCGTTGCTAGGGCAAACAGACCGTTGCTAAGGAGGATCAAGGTGTGTTATCATATCAATCCACAGAAAGAACTTTGGTCTATTTAAAGTCAGCTGTGGACAACACACATTGCTTTACTTCTTTCTGCAGATTTATATAAAACACAATGTATTCCCTTGATACTCGTTAGCATCGTTCTGTTATCGAAAAATAGCAGACCGTTGAAATGTCCAAATTGACCAATCAGAATTGAGTATTCAACTCAGCAGTGTAATAATACAATATAACTTTCTTCACACTATATTTGGCCTGCTGGGAACAGTCAAATTGTCTCTCACTGCTGGCTGTACTCTTTAACTGAAGCATCGAATCAGGCTCTGTTGTTTTTTTTTATCATTAACACAGAATGTAATTGTGATAGCTTAAGATTTTTTTTTTAACACAATCTTGGGGCCAGACTGAATCTTCAAATTAAGCTGACACTCTGTGAAGAAAGGAACACGGTTTTAGGCTAAATGTAATTAAACCACACAATGTTATCAAGCAATCCATCTCAGTTACAGCAGTAAATAACACGCTGAAACACAGAAGGGCTGAAAGCTGTTTTAACACTAATAGCTTGACATGATGAAATAAAGAGTGCCTATCAAATTTCCTCATCACCCTCAAGAAGTGCCATTTTTACACAATGGGTTGTCTGTCAGTTACTTTTAAATGTCCACATGTGAGGGCTAAATCATCAATTGAACTGTTTTCTAAAGCTCAATATGGATTGGTGTAATATTCAAATCAGGGAAAGCACTTTATTTGTTTGAATACATTACATTACATGTTAGCGACTTCCATACTCAATACTGTGGGCAATCCCCACAGTATTGAGTATGTAAGTAAGCAATTTGGGGTGAAGTGTCTTGCCCAGGGACACAACGACATGCTGACTACAGCGGGGTTTGAACCTGATCCGAACACCAATGCACTAATCCTCTGCGCCACACGCCTCTATACTATTTTGAATGTGAAGCTGCAGAGATTTCCCGTCCTACAAATCATATTTTACTTAACAAAACATAGTATTTGTTGATACAGATCCTCGACATGATCAGATTTCGAGGCTTTGTTTCTTAAAGGCGAGTTTTTTTCAGATTTCATATTTGTATTTTGTACGCCTTTTCACCCTCTGTCTGAAACCAGAGCCCTGTCTGCTCTGATTGGTTAGCTGGCTGGCTCTGCTGTGATTGGTCAACCACTTAGAGATGTCCCGCCCCTTAGCCTATTACGTACAATGTGTTGGAGAGCTAGCCAATAGAAGCAGAGGTGTCCCTTAATGATGTCAATGTTCTGGAAGTAAACAAATGAGTCGAATGGACTCTCCTGGGGATTATCAATGTTATGGCCAGTCCTCCAGAATCCCATAGTTTTATTTAAAAGTTTCCTATCATGCTATGTTTAGGGTTATATATGGGTCTCAGATATATAAAAAAAATATAAAAACCTGTTTTAGCTCTGAGTGTTAGCGATGCTTGCTAATGTAAAAGAAGATCATATTACGTCCAAAACAGTCATTGGTTCTGATAGGGACGTTTCTGATTGTTTCTGGATCAGCTCCGTTGTAGCCCCGTTTTTAGAGATGTGGGTACGGAGGAAAAGAGAGAGAGTTTTATTTTCTGACAGTTTGTGAGTTCCCCGACACACCGGGGACACATATTTATGTATACAAGACATAAAAAAGTGCATTTTGCATGATAGGAGACCTTAAAATGTTATTGTGTTTTAAATAAATGTATTTTTGTAACAGTCTCTCGGGTTTGGCTTTTCAATATTACATTGGGATTCACAAGCTGAGCCACAAAGCTTTTATTTCTCTTGTTTCCATAACATACGTAACAAGGGGATTCCCTAAAGTATATTTTTCAAATGTTGTATAAAGGAGTAAACTTATTTCTAGCTGTCGAACAAGATTTTGTTAAAAGTTTATAATGCATTTGAGGATTTTGTTTTAGGGGAAACTATTGAAGTGAATTCCTCGTTGGACAGCAGGAGCAGCTGTTTCTCTGAGTGGTAAATAGTTAACAAAAGGAGGCATAAACAAACGCTTCAGACCCCAGGCTGAGCTGGAGGGACTACAACTCCCAGATTACCTGCAACCCCCTACATCTGGAGGAAGCAGGAGGAGAAATAAACATCTGGGATGATCTGCTCTCCCAGCTGTGGCTAAAAACCTGAACCTGCTAATATACAGACAGATGGACGGAAATCAAAGAAAATAACGTTATTTATCCTTTTGTTGAATTAGCTTCAAATCATTTTGGCTTCTAAAGATGTTCTGAATCTCATAGGATCAATACGATCCTGTCTGCTTTAGTCTAATGTAGAAGTAATACATTTAAAATCATGGATTTGTGAATCTGAATTATTAGTTTAACACTCAAAACCCTCACCATGTGGCATGATAACTTCACGTTAGTCACAGACTTTCTCCATTTATAGAGTCCAAACTAAATGTACAAAGCCCATTGTAAGTGGTTTTACAATGAAATTACTTTTTGTTGCTAATGGAATAAATGTCAGCATGTTCTAATCCAGTGAAGAGTCATTTCTCATCACAATGGCTGCACGTCACACCTTCCATTTTTCTTCCAGAGCTAAAATCTCAGATCCAAGACACAAAAGGAGAGTGTACAGATGTACTCACGCGTGTGAACAATATTTGAGAGAAATAGGCCTTTTGTTTACATAGAAAAAGTCTTAGACCTTTTACTTCAGCTCGTGAAAAATGGGAGCAAAAACTAAAATGTGTTTATTTTTAGAAAAATATTTAGAAAAATACCCAAACAGTGGCTTTAGTCAACACACTCTCACTCCAGGAGCGACGCTTGGTCAGGGTCCCCGAGGCGTGCAGTTGGGACGCTCCTAGGCTCCCTTTATGAAGCTGAAGGAGCCTCGGGAACCCTGAACAAGCGTCGCTCCTGGGCGTTTATGGAGTGAGAGTGTGTTGCGCTAGTACCAACTGAGATCCTGTACTGAAAGTAAATAACAACTAATACTACTTTTACTACTACTTTTACTACTGCCACTACAACTACTACTATTACCACTACTACTAACACTACTACTACTACTACTACTACTACTACTACTACTATTACTACTATTACTACGACTACTACTACTACTACTACTACTACTACTAATATTACT
>NW_011337867.1:0-1358 GCF_000735185.1 Notothenia coriiceps
TGCGACTAACACATTCTGCAAACACACTATCTCTTAAAGTTCTACACTCTTAAAACTACTGGGTTAAAAAATAACCCAATCATAACCCAGCTACTGGGTCACTATAGGACAGAAAACACGCTGGGTTGTCTTAACCCATGTGCTGGGTTGAATCATTTTAACCCATGTGCTTGGGTTGTTCATTTGACCCAAGCTAGTGATTGAAATGAACTATACCACTGGGTTAAATATAAACCTTCCTTCCTCAATGCAACAGTTTGATCGCTTCAATTAGAAATGTTATAAAAGGAGTTTTTCTCAGGTTTGATCAGATAAATAATCAACTGGCTTCCAGACCCAGAACATTTCTAGGTTTCTGAGTCCTACTTTCCTCTTTTTCGTAGCATATAAAGAACCAGAACACTGCTTCACATCATCAAGATTGCATACAAGTGTTTTATTTGTTTACATTTTTAATAAACCGTAAATGCAAAATCCGTTCCAATTGAATGACGACTGCAGTACCTCACCTCAGCCATAGCTGCCAATGGAACATAGCCTACATCAAGCTCTGTGTTGCAATGCATGGCTTTAATACATGGATGTGTTCTCTGCATGGAACACATGGGATTTGTAATTCCCTCAGACTGGAGGAATATACGTTATTGTGGCACAGTCCTTAGTCCCTTGTGGTTAAGGTCAGTGCATCTGCTTTGATGTTTTTCAGCTGTTGGCACTTTTAGGTCACGTCTGTGTCATGTCACGTGTTCATACATGAATAGGTTTAGTGTACGAGCAGCTTAGCATGAAGAGGAGGCAGATATCGGCACTTAGCTCAGCATTAAACTCAGGGGAAATACAACCCTCTCAGGAGGCGGCTTAACTGTTTTCATGCTGCAGGGGGTTTGATTAGTTGCACTTGTGTTTGGTGATCTGATGAAGATCTAATTTACTTTCTTTTCCTGCTTACTCAGGCTGCCTCTGGGCTTAAGGGGCTTACGTTTATTATCCCAGCATGCATTGAAGAAAGGTTCATACAACAGAGACATCTTTCAGGAGTCTTTTTGAAAGAAGATATGTACAGCGGGGCAAAAAAGTATTTAGTCAGCCACCAATTGTGCAAGTTCTCCCACTTAAAAAGATGAGAGAGGCCTGTCATTTGTATGTTGATGGTGCTGTTCTGTGAGAACAGCACCATCTACAGGCCTGGCATATGCACTACAGCGTCTCCAGCGCTTTCCAACGGCAATGTCCGTGGCTGTCTCCTCCTGATTGGTGGAGTTGGCCCAATAGCGTTAGCGCCACTTCTGTGACATTCTTTAAAATTAGATAATGGCTCATTTGCATATGTAAACATACTATTTCAGAAAACTTGTAAT